>NW_026652292.1:20402895-20579898 GCF_009828535.3 Hylobates moloch
TTTCTTTCTCTCTTTCCTTCCCTCTTTCTCTCTCTCCTTCCTTCCTTATTTTCCTTCCTTCCTTCCTTCCTTCCTTCCTTCCTTCCTTCCTTCCTTCCTTCCTTCCTTCCTTCCCTTCTTTCTCTTTCTCTCCTTCTTTCTCTTTCTTTCTTCCTTTCTTCTTTCTTTCTGTCTGTCTGTCTGTCTGTCTTGATGGAGTCTCACTCTGTTGCCCAGGCTGGATTGCAGTGGCAGCATCTTAGCTCATTGCAACCTCTGCCTCCCAGGTTAAAGGGATTCTTGTGCCTCTGCCTCAGCCTCCTGAGTAGCTGGGATTACAGGAGCCCACCATCATGCCTGGCTAATTTTTGTATTTTTAGTAGAGACGGGGTTTCAACATGTTGGCCAGGCTACTTTCCAACTCCTGACCCCATGTGATCTGCCCGCCTCAGCCTCCCAAAGTGCTGGGATTACAGGCCTAAGCCACCCCATCTGGCCTCCCCTGGTATTTTCAAAGTAGAACATAGACTAACATGGAAAGTTTCCATATACTTCCAATCTTCCATCCATCAGAATTTTTTAAGTTTACATCAGACAAAAATAAATCAGATAAAACATAAACCCTACACACACACACACACACACACACACACACACACACAGAGCACAGACTAAAAGCTGTTGAAAGGAGAAAAGAAGTTAGTACTTTCGTTTTGTTGTTGTTGTTGTTTGTTTGTTTGTTTGTTTGTTTTTTGAGACGGAGTCTTGCTCTGTCGCCCAGGCTGGAGTGCAGTGGTGCGATCTTGGCTCACTGCAAGCTCTGCCTCCCGGGTTCATGCCATTCTCCTGCCTCAGCCTCCCGAGTAGCTGGGTCTACAGGCTCCTGCCACCATGTCTGGCTAACTTTTTTGTATTTTTTAGTAGAGACGGGGTTTCACTGTGTTAGCCAGGATGGTCTCAATCTCCTGACCTCATGATCCGCCCACCTCGGCCTCCCAAAGTGCTGGTATTACAGGTGTGAGAAGTTGGTTCTTTTGAAATTTAATGTGGAAAGTTGTCTTCCAGAGGATTTCCATGTTCATTAGAAATCCTAAATATTTTTTAAGCACATTGCGGTTATATATGACAGTCACTTGCAATTTTTCAGGAATATCCAGAAACAGCAAATTCTCTCTTAACACAACTCTCTCTTTATTAATTGTTTGGTTTACCCTAGCATATGTTGTAGATACATTTTCACTTTAATTCACTGTTTTTATTTTATTTAGGATAACAAGCTGAAACTTTTCATACTTTCTAAATGCTCAAAGCAATGCTACTTTGGCATAGGCAACTATAAGAAATCACCTAAGAAACACCCTGAAGGGCTTGAAAAATGGATTATGGTTTTCTGCTTACAGGAAATAAAGTTCTAATATGTTATGATGGGGAAAAGAATCTAGAGGAAGCCATCCAAAACTAATTGCCCTGTCATAGGTGAAAATTGGGCCTTAGGTCTTTGATGTCCAAAATAGCTGACTCATATATTTATAGTTACCACATACATTTTCAATTATTCTTGTGAGCCTTAAGGAAATCATGTTTGTTTTCTTGTTGCATTATGTCATGACCATATTTTATATACTTTAGAAAAAAAGATAGAAAACCGATTACTGTTTCTGCTAAGCTAAAGTTTAAAATTTCATATACCAGGGCTTATTTGAATGTGGATTAATAATAAAATAATAACAATATGAATGTGTTGATTAATCTGAAAATCCATAAGGAAATTAATTTGACCACTTAACCTATGATAAAATATAAGTTTCAATGTATTTTGAGATTTGAAAGAAACATGAGACTCATATTTCACCTGTGGCAATAACCACCCACAGCTAACAGCTATGTAGCCATGATAGCTTTGAACTACCAAGCACCATTACAGATGAAATCACTATGATTACTGCTTACTAGATATGTGGACACAGGCAAGTAGACTAAATTCTCTGACTCTAAAGCCTTCATTTAAAAAAAAATAAAAAGCATGAAAGCGATATGTATTTTCCAGGATCATTTTGTGTCTGGCAAATACTACGTAAGTGTAGAGATGCATCATCAACATTACTGACTTTTGTAGATATTTCCAGTAGCAAGCAGCTCACAAAGCAATATGGTACCTCATCTCATAATAGAGAATGTGTGTATGTCTGTGTGTATCACCCAGATTTAACAATCTCTTCATCTTTTTCTCACTAAGGTAGTCGGAGAGTCACTTAGAAAAATTATCAAAACCCTTTTACTAAGATTTTTCCCCAGGTGAGCCATTTCTCTAATTGGCATACATTTCAAAACTGCCAGTGTTCTGACGAACTTTGATTTTTGAAACTTGCCACTTTCCAAATAAAACACAACGTCTTAAACTTAACAGCACACTGCAACATTGATTTGATGAGGACGGGGTGAAAAGGCCCATGGCGTTCCTATTCTGACAATTACTCTTTTATTAATGCGGCTCAAATCACTTTAGATTTTTTTTTTTTCTTTTGGCTTCCACATCATGCTGATGATTCACACTGAGATTGCAGTCAATTATAGCCTGGTGCCTACAGTTCTTTTTTACAGAAAACACTGTTAAAATAGTCTTTTCCCTGTCCTGTAATTGTCGAGTTGGTCCTTTTGAAATTTAATGTGTAAAGTTCTCTTTTTTTCTCTTGAAGTGTATACCTTGTTAAACTGTATGCATTGTTCTACACTAAATAATTTTTCTGAATCACAATTCTAAAATATAAAACACCAGATTTGTGTCATCCTCAGATTCTTTAACTTATGGTCAGAACTTGATGTAAGTTACCTTTTAACATTAATCAATATAAAAATGTTAAATATATTTATAAATCTATTAGGTTGGTACAAAAGTAACTGCAGTTTTTGCCATTACTGATATCTGTCATTTCAATAGCTAGTTCTATTTGAGTGTTCTTGCTCAATCAATTAAAATCATCTAATTGTATTATCACAAATTCATATGTCCTCACTTTTTAAAAGAAAATATTTAAAAAATTTGTCAAACGTTTGTTGAAATCAAGATACACTACGTGCAACCACAGCAATTTCTAAGGTTGTCTAGCCTACTAATTATGTCAAAAAGGAGAATGGGTCTGGGCACAGTGGCTCACGCCGGTAATCCCAGCACTTTGAGAGGCTGAGGCAGACGGATCGCCTGAGGTCAGGAGTTCGAGACCAGCCTGGCCAATGTGGTGAAATCCTGTCTTTACTAAAAATACAAAAAAATTAGCTGGATGTGGTGGCACACGTCTGTAATTTGAGCTACTTGGGAGGCTGAGGCAGGAGAATCACTTGAACCCGGGAGGCAGAGGTTGCAGTGAGCCGAAATCGCACCATTGCACTCCATCCTGGGTGACAGAGAAAGACTTCATCTCAAAAAAAAAAAAAAGAGAATGGAACTAGTTGTCATGATTTTCTTCTGAAACCAAGATTGGCTTCAGTGGTTATTGCATCGCATCGTATCGTATCTTCAATTCTTATAAATAAAAAGGTGTAATTCTAGAAATTTGCATTAAATTACCATCAATTTTAACTCTTCTTTGTTCACACAATCCCTCTTATTCCACTTTTGAAAAATCCTATCATTCATATTTTTAGCATTATTTACACAACTTATTTACATCATTCTTTACATAATTTCTGAGATTATTTTCTCCCCAAATTACTGTCAATTCTACTTCCCTAATTGGTTCATTGTGGCCCAAATTTAAAACAAACAAATCATATCATTGTCTTCACAGACTTTGAGAGAAAATATCACCTTATAAATGTTATATGTCACTTTCCACACACACAAAAAATGAATACAAGTGCTAGATTATATAATAGATTCTAGGTTTGAGTATTATAAAAATATTTCAAACATTAATTAAAAATATCCTGTGCAAGAAATGTCAACCTGGGAGTTGGTACATGGCATGAAAGTTGAACATGAAACATGGTACTCACTCCAGAGGCCCTTGACATTTCTCGATAGTTGAAAGTTGTTCAGAGGTTGATTGCCCACTACGAGCTCTTGCTAAAGGGATCTATTCATGTATAGTACAACCTGCTGGGAAAGGTCAGTGCAAAAGTCAAAACCCTTAAAACTGGGGAATTTTGTATCTTAATGATGCTTTGAAATATTACTCACTACAAAGTGGATCACCTGTAGGTAACTGGAAAAAAAGAAAAGAAAAAACCTAGAAGTGTTGAAGTGAGGAAAGCTGGACTTGAGTTACCCATCTCCATTTAACAGATATCTTATTTTGAGTAATACAGAAAACCAACTTCAGATACAATTTCCTCATGTATCAAGTGAGCTTAATATCGACATTGGATATATTGCTAAAGGGTAAAAGTGATTGTTGCTATATAAGCCATGTATAACCACTGCATCAGTATTTATTGCTGTGACAGTGAATATTGAGTGTCAACTTGACTGAATTGAAGGATGCAAAATATTGTTCCTGGGTGTGTCTGTAAGGGTGTTGCCAAATGAGATTAACATTTGAGTCAGTGAACTGGGAGAGGGAGACCCATCCTCAATCTGGATGGGCACCATCTAATCAGCTGACAGTGTGGCTAGGATAAAAGCAGGCAGAAGAACGTGGAAGGATCTGACTGGCTAAGTCTCTGGCTTTCATCTTTCTCCTGTGCTGGAGGCTTCCTGCCCTTGAGCATCGGACTCCAAATTCTTCAGCTTTTGGGCTCTTAGACTTACACCAGTGGTTTGTCAGGGGCTCCCAGACCTTCAGCCACAGACTGAAGACTACATCGTCAGCTTCCCTACTTTTGAGGTTTTGGGATGCCGCCTGGCTTCCTTGCTCCTCAGTTTGCCAGTAGTATTACTGATATTAAATCATAAAAGCTTTGAAACATCCAGTGTGATGTAGTCTGCAGTGGAATCAGAATCTGTCTACCCCATGTGGATTTCAACGTTTTACAGTCATTTTCCTGAGGTGGAGATTATGAACTTGGCCTCAGCTGTTAACTATATTAACAAGAGGCCATGGGGTTAAGCATAATGCCTGTGGAGATTTTTGGCTCTCCTCTAGGACAGTTCACCTTCCAACAACCAGAACCAAAGCTCATGCCCAGAGAACCTAATTGTGAGGGGCAAATCTGAAAGCTGTTATTACGGAGAAGGTCATTTTTGCATTGTAGTCTAGTCTGGCACTAAGGTTACAGGCAGCAGCCACCACCACAGCCCTGATAGAGTCAGGATCTGCACAATCCCTTCTGGCTGCCCATAGCACAGGCTTCTGACATTTTTCTGAGATAACCGTTAGCGCTTTCTTTAAGCCTGAGTGCTTTTGAAGTAGAAGGAATAAAATGATGAGGCTCACTCTGAACCCTTAGTGGTAGCAGAGAGGTTATTGTCAGTTTCCTGAAATCGTGTATCCTAAGCTCCATTTATTTTGAATGTCGGAATTTGTTCAGTCTGCTGAACCAACAAAATGCAATGCTAATTTGATTAGAGTATAAAGAGCTTTATTTTTATTTAAATTCAGTCCACTAGTTAAAGCTTCAACTTAGAAATGTATTTTTAAAGAAAACTATATAGTGTTGTGAACAGACTGGGAAAATTAGATGACTGTTCATATACATATACATACACACGCACGTGCACACACACACACACACACACACACACACATAATCCACGATGAGAGATTTTATACTTGAAAAAGCAAGCATATTTGAATAAAACATTACTCTGGGACTTGCTGGCTCTATCATTTTGAGTGGTCAGCTTCAGTTTTCTCATCTGTAAACTGGTACTAACGGTACCAGCCTAGCAGGATGCTATCATGAATTGAATTATTTCAAGTATTTAAAAGATATGGATGGGATGTCCATAATGCTAGGCACTCATTGGTGACATAGAATTCAGCATAACTAGACAGTGCCGTGAGCCTTACATTCCAGTGATGGCAATACAGGGAGTGTAGTTAGCAAAGAGCCTGGCGTAGAGCAGGCATTCAATAAATGCCAGTGCTGTGATCTGAATGTTTGTGTCCCCCCAAAATTCATATGTTAAAATCCTAACCCCCAAGGTGGTGGTATTAGAATGGTATTAGGAGGTGATTAAGTCATAAGAGTAGAGCCCTTGTGAATGGGATGAGTGCCCTATAGAGGCATCTGCAGAGAGCTGCCTTGTCCCTTCACCATATGAGGACACCACGTGCAGGCACAGAGAAGGCATCACCTATGAGAAAGTGAGGCCTCATCAATCTACTGTTGCCTGATCTGGACTTCCAGCACTGTGAGAAATACATTTCTGTTGTTTATAAGCCATCTAATCCATGGCATTTTGTTATAGCTACCTGAATAAACCTTGACAGTCAGTTTCCCTCCTCTGGACTGAACCACTGTGTGGAAAAGCTTGCAGGATAAAGCATGATAATCTCATGATAATGATACAAAGCAGATTATACCTAAATTTTAATCAACCTGAAATTATAATTTCTCTTTCTCCATTCTTATATGTCTTATGCAGATTTCATATCCTGTTTACAGCACTCATTCCTTTGGTTTCAAATTTTTAATTTATTTGTTTCTCAGTGGCTATAATACTTACTCATAATTTTAATCCCCTCTTTCCCAATTCAGAATAACATCAATATAATTTCTTAACCTGGCATTCAAAGTATTTTCCAATACATTCCTGTATTCTTTGTATCACACTTCCAACCAATCTTAAGATTGTTTGCTCATTCCCAAATATGTTTCTCATTTCTTTTATATTTTCACTTGCATGTCAGTGTTTGAATCCCTGTCTCACTATAGACTTACTTTAGATAATCTTTAAAAAATTTGTCAATCAGTAGTTTGTTGAAAGATTAAACAATAGAATAAATAAATGATTGTACACAGTTCAAGACTGCAAACCTTTTGGGAGCACTAGCGGGCCTATTGTTTTCTGTAACATATGAGGACATTGAGCATACCTATAAATGTATACATTGTAAGTTCTCTAGTTGAAATCAATTGAGCTATTTATACACATTAACTCAGTTTAAATTAATAATTTTAGTAATGACTAAGAAAAAAGAGAAAAGAGTAAGCTCTGATTCCAGACATTTGCTTAACTAGAATTCTGATTTTTCTATTCAACAAATTATATAAATCACAGGAGTTACAATAAAAGACTTACAGTTATTATGCAATGAAAATACTTATTGATAAATGTTATTCTTAAATATTATAGAAGCTACAAGGTTTTTTTCAGTTTAAACTCATTGTAGTTATACATATAATTAGTTCATTATTTTTATTAAAGCAGATGTCAACTTGAACTATGCAATCAGAATGGGATTGTCAAATGTGGTAGGAAGTAAATCCATCAGGAAAAGATATTGAAGGAAAGCAGTAGGTGTTACTCTTTTTTAATGTTTTTATTACATTGGATGCAATGAGATAGTCGAGTGGTACTTTTAAAATTCAATATCCAAGTATCTCCATAGGGTTTGTTCAATGTACAACTGGCTATTATATAACAGGACCTTATTTACTAAGGAAAGGTGGAGAAATAATTGTATTGATTTTTATGTGCAAAATATTGCATGGTAGATATTATCCTACCTTTGTGGATACAATTATAGATAATATTTCAAAGTTGTAGTAATTTGAAAGTCATAAGGAAGACAGGTGGACAAGTGGCTAGGTATATGGTCAGGATCCTTAGTCAAAATGTTTTGGATTGATGTTAAATCTAATTTATTATTACCAAATAAGCAACCTAAAGTTTCTTTAGGTGTTACGTTTGTAGGCAAAGGTGAGGGAAATTGGGATTTCACATCTAGCAGAGGAGTACAGAGTTTCCAGAAAGTAGAGTAGTATGTTCTAGAGACTAATATATATAGTTTCAAAAGAAGCTTTAGCTAAGTTACATGTCAAACAAGTTTTTAATATAAAGCTGCAGATAATGGAATTCAGGCGGAGTCAAGCCTTATAGAGTAACATCTTTAGCTTCAACAATCTACTAATACACTGGTATATGATGTCTAAGGAGCTCTAAAACCTCAGTGGCAGTAAAACTGTGCATATTATTGACTGCCCTATCATATAAAGTCTTCCCAAGATTATATTGAGAGTGGATTGTATGAAGAAAGTACAGAATAATAAAGATAGAAATAAATAAGGGCAGGTTTTTGGGTACTTCAGATTGACAAACAATGGAAGCAAATAAGAAAGAAGGAAGTCTGGCTGCATCGAAGTCATGCTTTGGGCAGTGACGTATGGGGCAAGTGAGCCACAGGTAATGGCCCTGCCAAGCCAGCCGACTCAACTGGACTAGCTAAGCAGGCAGAGCTGACTCATATAACAAGTGGAAAAACGATACAAATTGGTGCTTTATTACAATGCCTCAGGCCCATTAATTCTTACTTGGGGATGACAGGAGTTGAGTCAAAAACTACAGGGTTTCAAAATGGTATGTCATCTGCCACTTTGAAATTAATTTATTAATGATTTAATGAGATGCTATTATAGTTTCTAAAATGCAGCTCTTCAAGTTTGCATATTCATGTCTCACCAATTTATACTAACTGAAAAAAATCGTAGTTGCAAAAATTATCATGCAAATCAGGATTTGGGCAATGGCTTTTTAAGATATGCAAATCAAATTGTATTTTTCAATATTTATTCTATAGAATTTCATTTTGGTCATTTAGTGACATATGTCCCATGGAGGCAAGAACATTTTTCTTGTCCAGCTATTGTAAATCACGAAAGATGGTAAACTATTTTCACAAATGGCATTTTTTCTTACTATCAGCTTCAATGACTCATACAGTAGTAATTGAAGAAAAAAATAATTCGGCAAACATTTCACTTTGGAAAGTAAAGCAGTTAATTCTTTGAGGAAACAGAATATATTTTATCTCACTGTCATATCAAATTTAGTTTTCGATGTCACTATTTACTTTCCACTTTATAAATTAATAACATTTTAAAAATCAAAATCATTACAATATTTAATATTTAAAACTCAGGTGTTTGGAATCATTTGTTTAGACTTTTTTTTTTTTAATTTGGAAACCCAGCAGACTTTTTCCATCTCTTCATTATCTAGCTCTCCTTTAAGTTCTCAGAAAGCTGAATTATTTTATACTTGGTATCTACTAGCAATAAAATCGAATCCATTCTTGTCTACTAGTGTTTTGTTCCTCGATAATTTGTGTTACTAGTTGCTTATCCTCTTTTCCTTTCATATCCCTGACCTTTTTTTTTTTCTTCTAATCTATTGCCTAGTGTTAGGAGACACAGTGATAATAAAAATTGCAAAATAAATAAATAAAATAAAATAAAATAAAAAAACCCCTACAATGTAGAAGTTGTCTTCTGACAGCAAAATAATTACAAAGAAAAGAAAAAGTTGAAATCTGACAGGATTAGCCTGCTGACTTGCTGAGTTTATGAGCCCTGTAAAGAATACCAATGAGAGAAAAAACAGGAGAGAGACAACATTATAAATTTTACCCGCAGACTTCTTCACAGCGCTTTGGGAAATAAAATCAAGTTCTGGATACCATTAATGGTTATTGTCACGAAAGAGAACCAGTTTGCCATCTGCTTCTCTGTTCAAGATTAATAGAAACACTGGAGGTGGAGCTCTCTTTGAAATAGTTAAGTGATCTGCAGAACAATGCGAAACCCTCTGACATCTGGACATTATACTGGAACTAGCAAAAATATTTATTTAGAAACTGTTGAGTTAGTCTATCTAGCATAAGAACTAGTAACACAATCTACTGATGATCAGAATCAAAATACTAAGACTAGATCAAGGTGTGTTGTGATTATAATAATGCAACATAAAGTAGAAGCTCAAAATCAGTTCTACAAAGCACAGAATTCATGTTATGTAGAGGCATTGCCAAAGATGAATACCAAACAGATCCTCACTTATGCTAGTTAGAGGGCTGGGATGTGTGACATGATTCTGGATTACCATGACACAATTTGTAAAAACAAAAAAACAACAACCAAAAGCATTGTTATAGTCATCAGTCTTACATCATCATTTTCTCTCCAACAGTGTTTATGTATTTACTAAAGCAATTTGATGCCCATTCTAAAAAAACAAAACCACATAATTGATTTTAAAATTTTGTGAAAATCTGACAAAATATTGGAATTTTTAGGAATAAATTAACCTATTCATGGACACAAATATTTTCTACATAATTACAGAGAATGACTGAACCCACTAATATCTGCTCAAAGACCCTAAATTAACTATTCCTAAGACTTACTGTATGTTCTAACGTTTTCCCACATTTAACAATTCTAATTTATGGGAAGAAATATTAATACATGATCTTATAAAAATATATTGTAAATAGTTCCTAAATGGCCCACATTAAGAAATAGGCTAAAAATATGAAATATCCAAATAGTGGAATTTATTCCACCTTTAAAATTGATGTTTTTAATTAGTTTATTATTTTAAATAAATAGATCACACAAACATACCCACACAAACATATAATCACAAACACAAGTTTCAAATTGTGGATGCTATAGGTCCTATTACTATTGTAAAAAAAATACAGACCTATATGCAAAAAGAAAGTCTCAGAAAAGTATACTCCAAAAGCTTGGTTGTTATTTCTGTATTTGGTCTTTTTTCTTCATCTAAATTTTTGATTTTTTTTTATAGTAAATGTGTACCAAAAATACACTAAGATCAATCTCTCTTAGTGATGTGCATTTAAACTACAGATATTTCTGAGAATTGCAATGCATCAAGTGTCTGCAACCCTGGTACATGGATTGTATATGGGTTGCCTTAAAGGAGACAGAATTAACAGGAATAAACACAAATATGAATGGCAGAAAATGTGCAGATGCTGAAACATTTATCTCATGACCAACCACCTATACAAAGGAGAGACCAATAATGAAGTCCCTTAGGAAGTGACGAAATTCGCATCCAAGTCTCAGAAAGCACTTTCCTCTGAAGTGAATCTTATCTGATAGTGGCCTATGTTCTTGAGTTCAGAGTTCAGAGCAGTTGCTATCAAATTATCAAAGGCAAAAAGGAATCACATTAGGGGAAGCTTCTGGAAAGTAGGTGGGGAATAACGGAAATGAATTTGACAAAATAAGACAGGAAATAATTTTTCAGTACATAAGCACCAGAGACCCAGGCAGCTAGAAATTCTTAAAGGACTGAAGGAACCTTTCCTGCAATGCAGTAAACTGTCCCCTGACACAACCACCCCCAACCCCCAAACATCAACCATCGCCATCACCACCAGTGGTGGTGAAATAAAGTTTATTGTCAGTAGGTTCAGGGAGTTGCCATTTACTACATCTACATGTTTGAACACCAAAATAGAAGACACAGATTATTTAAGAAGACACACATAAATTAGAAACTCCTAATAGCAGGACAGACTGTCTACTATTGGTCCTGACACTAAGCAAAGCTGCTTGAGATGCCTGGATGCCAACACTTAAGTTGAGTATGGATATCTCGGTCATACTGGAGGATCTGCTGGGGAGAAGGGAATAGTGAGTCAAGTAATATTTTTCCATGTTCCATAGCTCTAACTAGCGCTAGCTCCAAAGCAGTGCTCTCAAATAAATTCCACTGGGGAAAAACATTTTTACGAGGTAAAAAGAATGAGGTGACTATAGATGCTTATTAAAGGTATTTCAAACCCTTTTATATTCCCATTATACTTGAAAATCCCAAGTAAAACAAACAAGGAAAGGTCATATATATACTGGTTTATAATTTTCAAACAGTTGTCACTTGCATTTTTCCTTTCATCTTTATCCCTAGGTTTAATCACATCACCATTTCATAATGAGAGAAGCTGAAGCACTAGAAATTTAACCGAATTGACTAGGGCCATCTGAGTTCTAACAGAGCTGGGACTCACACCTTAGCCTTCTCAGGCTAATTGCCTATATTAAACCCACATAGCATGCTGTTTATCATGGCCATAAACCCATACAGAGATGATTTATAGTGGGGCTTTCGTTTTGAATATGATTAATTTCATTTTTATAAATGATTTTGGATGACTTCTTCATCTGGGTATCATAATGACTGTCATTACTAAAGAAATTTGCTCTTCGAAGTAGAAATAACGTGGGTGATATCTTCCTTTTCGTGACTAATTTACTGCCAAGAGGGGATTCTGTCATTATATAGTAATAATGTTCCTAAATCAATGTGCTCTAGCAACACTGGAAATCAGAATGCAGCTTACTTTTCATGAACTGAAATTGTCAACTAGGAACAGTCCCGATGTTCTGAAGTCCCAGTAAAAGTAATTAAAGAACAATAACACTGGCAAAGTTGTTGAGTCCTTTTTAAACAAGACTTCAAGTAGTAAGTACTGCTGAACACCCAGACTATTTTTTAAGGAGATATATATATATATATATATATCATTAAAATATATATATATATCTCCTTAAAATATATATATATCTCTCCTTAAAATATATATATATATCTCCTTAAAATATATACATATATATAAACATACATATGTATATATATACACAAAACTATATTTAAATGTCTTTTAAAATGAAAACATAGCAGTATCTTTTAAAAAGAACCTGGCTTTCCTATGTAAATGCACAGTGGGAATACTTAAAAAGCTGTGCTAAGGAAGAGGGACCTGCTCTCAGATCTCATTCAGATCATCACTCAGTATCCAAACTTGCATAATCTTGACATTCTTGGCACCTCATGGGGCTCCCAGGGTGATGTCCATGGGTGAGAGTGTGAACTAAACAATGAATAAATTCCTGTACTAATACATACATATATACAGAAACATAAATGTGTAGTTTAAAACGAGTCAAGTTATTCATGACTAAACAACAGGGGTTGGGAAACATATAAAGGCACAGAAATAATCTCTGGAGTGGGTTATCCCATCATTTAAATGAACGGTCCGTTTGCATATGCCATCACTGGCCTTCTGAGAATGATGTGTTAAGTAAGCAAATCATCTGTTATTCTTTTAATATTAAGGAAATGAAATATAAAATAGAAGCAGTTAGAGCAGTCAGACGAACTTTGTCGGCATACTCAAAATGCAGAAACATTCCTGCTATAAGACTAAGGAGGCTTTTTCAAAAATGCATTCATTTTAACCTCTGTAACATCAAAATCTGTTTGTGGTGTTTATTTTAATTTGAGGGGAGAACAGCGATATTTTCTAAATATGAAAGCCCCAAATAACAACCTATGAAACCATACAGTTTTAAAAACTTTATTTATATGACATTATAAATTAGGATAAGATAATTCATATCACATTTAGATAACAAGGGTTTGATTATGCAGCTTATCTGAATTCAAAGCCAACCATGTTGTCATTTGAAAATGTGTTAATCATTCAATTTACAATGAGTATGTAGCATAAATAAAAGCTGCGTTCACACTATCCTTGGGATTTAAATACAATTTGCTTAATCCTCCTATCTCATGTTTTGGAGTAGCTCAGGTAGGCCTCCACAATTTGTTTATTAATTCCCAAAGTGATTAATTTTTATGGTACCTCAAGGTTTTGAATTATTGCAATAAATATATCTGATGTATACATATGGATGACTGAGTCTTAAATAATTTGCATATGTCAGTATATTGGTTCAGGTCATATTGCTAATTAGTGCTGAACCATGATTAACTCCAAGTATATCTTCAATCCTTCGACACCAATATCTTCAATACCAATTTCAATCCTATTTTGATTAAGAGATGTAGGCTCAGATCTCAAGGACCAAATGATTGTCTTGGTAAGATGAACCGTGTTCACACGTAACTAAAAACAAGATTGCATATAAGTGTCAACTGATGGTCTGAGAAAAAAGTTTGCTGTGGAGAAAAATCTTAGCAGCAACTAAAATAATTTTTAAAAATGCAGCTTCAGTGGAGTTATCTTGCAGTTAATTTTTGAATAATTAGAAGACTGGTTGAATGGACCTTTTCTAAATACTTATTTATGTGTCGCTAACTAGCTACACATATTAATTAGGTGTAGCTATTTATCTATCTAGATAGATAGATAGAGATAGAGATAGCCAGATAGAGATACTATTTGTATTTTTCTGCCATTAAAAAGGAGAGAAATTGATAGTATAAATACTTGTATCTGACAAGCCAAAAGTGAACATGATGGAAACAGAAAAGATCAGCAGAATTACAAAACTGTCTAGGTTGGAGATTCCCATGAGAGATGTGTGTATTATTTATTCTTGCAGCTACTGTCAATTATTTCTGATTTCTAGTGTTTACTTATTTGTCTGTTTCTATCCAGGTAGACAGTTGATGACTATTTTAAACCTGACATATTGAAAGAGATTGCTTAGATTTCGAGGTAGTCTGCTCACAGAAAATCCTTATCAGATGTTAACTCGGTACCCCAAATAGAAGATAACAATTAATCCATAAAAAATACCATCATGATTTGTAAAAATGAAAATAATTCCAATTAACATAAAAAACATTATCTACCTAATGAAGGAATGGGGAAAATGATTGTCAATGTATTAACATATTCGTCTGTTTTTGTATTTTACGATAAAAAAGTGGGCACTTTTGTATTAATTTAAGTAAAAAGCATTGGATTGATATAAGAAAGTACTCTATTCCTAAGGGGGATATATAAGTCAGTGAGCAGTTAATATGTTTAAGTTTACTATTAACAGTATAAATTGATCAGATTTTTCCCAAAATAATTGATCAATTTTTCCCTCAGGTGGAGAATAGACATAAAGGTGAACATTACTTGCATTTCAATATGAGACATAGAAAAGATAAAATAGAAAGAATGGGTAGAAGATAAAGTTATAAAAGCAGACTTTGCCGCAATAAATATAAATGACGAGTTAATGGGTGCAGCAAAACAACATGGCACATGGATACACATGTAACAAACCTGCACATTGTGCACATGTACCCTAAAACCTAAAGTATAATAAAAAAAAAAAAAGCAGACTTTGTCCTGATAAAAGTTCTTATTTTAAAATGCATGATTCCTTGTCAAAAATTTTTAACCTCATAAAAATTCATGAGCATTTCTGTTTGGTATTTAATGTATATTTCATTAAATATGGGTTTTGAATATATGCTTAATATTGTTAACTCCAACTCATCCTCTCCTGCTAAAGTTCATTGAAAATCCTAAACAACATTAAATAGTTTTCTGTGGTGATACATCTACTGCTTTCATCGATGACATTTCCTTAAAAAATGCTAATGGCAGGTCGGGCGTGGTGGCTCATGCCTGTAATCCTAGCACTTTGGGAGGCCAAGGCAGGTGGATCCCTTGAGGTCAGGAGTTCGAGACCAGCCTAGCCAACATGACGAAACCCCATCTCTACAAAAAAAATACAAAAATTAGCTGGGTGTGTTGGCAGGCACCTGTAATCCCAGATACTCATGAGGTTGAGGCAGGAGAATCACTTGAACCCGGGAGACGGAGGTTGCAGTGAGCAAAGATCACGCCACTGCACTCCACTCCAGCCTGGAAGATAGAGGGAGACTCTGCCTCCCCACCCCCCCAAAAAATGCTAATGGCAAAAAAAGAAGCCCTCACTTTAAAAGAATTTGACAATGGCTGATGTTTTCAGTTCTGTTCTGTGTTTAACACTTCACTGACAATCTGGAGTGACATGAATCTGGATAATTTAGCCACACAATGTACATAATTGGGCCTAAAATTTAGTAAAAACGAACACTGTCATATATTCCTTTCCAAATCTGGCCCAGGGAATTGGTAGAAAGTTATTGAATTCATCAGAAATTGTGAAAAGCAGAAAGAATTACAGAGAAAGTTCATGTAGAACTTAACTAAATATGTGATTTGTCTCATCCATGGTGACCATAAGAGTGACGACACAAGATTCTCATATGCTGCTTTGTCAAGCCAATGAACACACTGATGGTAGTTCATGTTGATTGATTCACTAAACTCTGTTATAATGGTTCACAAAATTCCGAACTACAAAGTAGCTGTTTAATTTATATCAGAAATCTATTATTCACAATAAAATTTCTACGTATTATATTTTTACCTAGAAGATATTTTAAAAACTTATTATACTACAGAAATAAATGTTTAATAGACATATACTTTCAAATGAAAAATTTTAGAGACCGTAAAGAGAAAAATTGGTAACTAAAGTAAAATAATTAAGATGTAACAACTGAATCTGTAAGAAAATAATAATAATGTCATAACAAATTTCTTAAATGTATCAATATGCAAAACAAATTAAGAAATGCATGTGGTCTTTCTCAGCATATGTCTTTCCAGGTTTATATAACATTTATTAAACATTTTGATCTTTGAAAGGCAGTTAGTCCATTGGGAAACACAATACTTAGGGAATGCAAAGAACCATTAAATTACATGCCAGCCAGGCTTGTTACGTTGGCAGAGTATGATGAATATGCATATGATGCCTATTAAATGGCATGAAGAAGATATTTCTGCTCCTCTAAACAACCTTTTACATAGCTAATCTCTACTGATTGAAACTATCTTCAAATATGTAAAATATTGATATTTAATAAGCTTTTTCTTTCTTTTCTCAAAGTATATATGTCCTTGGAAAGCTGACAGATAAAAATGGTAGAGACCCTTGATTACATTTATATACAAGTTCGGTTGTTTAAATATTACTTAAGTGAAACAAGAATCTCATAGATCCAAAGCACTAAAAAAAAATGCATCTTTGGGAAGTGAAGACATGACGTCGTGTGAGACAAAATGCATTGAGTAGAAATGGGGGGCAGTGCCTGCATCATCTTCAATTAAAGCACGTAAAACCTGATCATCTGTTCTTAGATAACTAGAGCGTAAACTAGACAAAAGGAACAGATTTCTTAGTAAGCTGATATTCTGCCAACAATCGCATTGGTTTTATTAGATAGTTTTCATAAACATGGCCTTTCATCCTGTGGCCTTATAAAGGCCTTGCCTTCATGCCCCTCCCCTCATTCTCCTACCTCACTAGGCCGCCATGGGGTCTGTAGTCTGCAGTAATGCAGGTGTTGAAAGTGGCACCAAGAGAGACATTTGTGGTTTCCAAGTTAATATAGTCTAGTTTTAAAAGGTAAGATTTTATGGCTTTGTTCAAAATAAAAAAGGTATTGCATGACCCTGGAAAAATAAAATCATATCGTTTTGTCTTGTTTTAAGGATATTATCCATTATAGGCTAGTGAGGTTGGGAGGAAAAGAAAGAGGGGAAGAAGGGAAGTCCATGTGTCCTTAATAAGAGCGATGGGAAGAAAAGACAATGCTTTCATGAACGATGTATACAAACGGATTCAAATGTTAACTAAAAAGATGCCTAGGTGAATCATATATAAGGATATCTGATATACAATTTAATTTCGTGTATCCCCTGGGAAATAACTTACTTAGTTCATGACAGATTTGAAATGATCCTTCAGCAGTTGGGGTTCACACGGGAGCTTTTCTATGTGGCAATCTGTGGCCGGCAATAGGGAGTCTTATATTGGTAGAAGATGGTTACAGGTGAGAAAAATAAGCGAAGAAGAATGGGGTGGATGAAAGTATGGAATATTTATAACAATGGTGTGGAAAAAAAAATTTGACACAGGCATCTTGCTACCTAGAATACTGCTAGTCACTACCTAATAATTGAATGAATAAATGAATGAATACTTTCAGAAAGTGATATAAATGAATAATACACCAATGTTACCTTAGCATCAGGCTATTTCTATGTAAATAATTTATGAATTTTATCTGTGATCAGATGGCTCCTTTCTGAATGAGACAGAATTTGAACATGTTTATCTGGGGCTAAAGGCATGCTGAAAGTAGAAGAAATCAGGTCAATAACAAAATTCAAGCCTTTCAAAATTGTGTTGACACTGACATAAATGTAAAGACTCATCAAAGAGAGAGAGCAACAATAGAAGAAGCTGATTTTCTCCCTAAATACACACATAATAAGCAACATTTTAAAGTAACATGTAGGCTAACAGCAGAACAGATTCCCTTTCTTCACTCTAAGCTCACTCAACTGCATGACATAAGTATTTCCTTTTATATCACACTGAGAATTTCACTTTTTATTCAGATTTGGTGCATTTCTCTCTCTGCTAATAGACATGGGCAGTGACTAAATTTCTAAGGGTATGGGTGTACATAATTTTAACGGTGTGAATCTTGCTTTTGCTTATTAATGGCTGATAACTTGACATATTAGTACAGCTCAAGTATAAGCAGTTTTTCAAATATCTACAGAAAATGTGTATAGTTAATAAATGCTACTGTTCTAGTAAAATCATCTCATCTCTAGTTTTTCAATAATGCACTTGGTTTGTTATATTTAGAAAACAATTTTGACAGAGATATTCACTCAATAGTATTATTAAATGACTTCTAGATGCCCAGCTCCTGGCATACACAAGATAAATAAGCTATCTATGTCATTTTCAAAGAGCTTATAGTCCTTAAGAAGATAAATTATATACATAAATAAGCACATGATAAATAGGTACTAATAAATTTCATAATGTGAGCAAAATGGAATGAAATTCTATGAATGCTTGGAGAAAGTTAACTGGCTAGATTAATTAAGTCTCCTTGGAGAAAAGTTTTCTTCTTATAGAAATGAAGCATCACTTTGCTTCCAGAATTAACTGATCTGCAAAAACTCAACAACTCTCTGTAGCTATTGTTTTGAATGACTTCCTTCACCATGAAAAATGCTTCAACATCAGTATCATGCCAGTTAATTTTAATTTGTTGCAGCTAAATGGAAAACAAACAAAAATTATTCTAAACTATTGTATTAATTAGAAAAAAGAACAGAGGAAGAGGAGCATTAACATTTTATTTTTCATTCAAGAAATATCCAGTGAATATTTTTCAATTGAGTGGCATGGAAAAATTATATTCAGTCTATTTATCTTTTTTTTTTTTTTTTTTTGTGAGACTGAGTCTAGCTTTGTCACCTAGGCTGGAGTACAGTAGTGCGATCTTGGCTCACTGCAACCTCTGCCTCTCATGTTCAAGTGATTCTCCTGCCTCAGCCTCCCGAGTAGCTGGTATTACAGGCACCCGCCACCATGCCCAGCTAATTTTTGTATTTTTAGTAGAGACAGGGTTTCACTGTGTTGACCAGGCTGGTGTTGAACTCCTGACCTCGTGATCCACCTGTCTTGGCCTCCCAAAGTGCTAGGATTAAAAGCGTGAACCACCACACCCGCCCTCAGTCTATTTATCTAGAAAATATTTATTCTTTCTTTTTTTTAAAGTCATGTGAGCTAATTCCCCAAATAAATCCCCTTTCATATACCTATATATCGCTTTATATAGAGATAATTTGTATAGAGATAGATAAATATATAAATAGACTGATAGAAATCCTATTGGTTTCTCTGAAGAACTCTCTAATATAACATCTTTGTCCTTATCTTGATTACTTACTGCCAACTGTTAAAGGTCCTTCTGGAGATAAAGTTTAGAAAAATTTATTCTCCTGGAATTTCACTCATAATGAATTTGTTTTGATTACATTAACCTCTCGTTTTGAGACTTCGGAAAATGAATCAGTTCTGACTTTTGTTCATACTTTTTCATAAGTTGACAGATGCATAGTAGCTTTTGTTACTTTATTGTGGAATGGATGGATGGGAGGATGGATAAATAGCGGAATAAATAAAATTCAACTGAATGTTAATATTGTTGCCATATTACTAGCTTCACAGTTTAAATAGAGTATATTCATTTGATAGCAAACTACTGTGGAGATTATTTGAGTATAACCGAATGGAGTACTAATAAGCCCTGTACTGAGTATAATCTTGGTTCTAATTTTATCTCTGCCATTTACTGGATGTGTCGCTTTGTGAAAGGTGCTTGACTTTCCCAACCTTCGATTTTGTCTTTAATAAACTGGGAAGAACAAAGTCCACTATATAAGATTGTGGTTCTTAAAAAATTATTTTCTTTTATTTCTGTTTCACTTTGTTCAGAAAGTATTTGTGCAAAAAATATGTTAAATAACTACTTCTAGAAAATAATTGAAGGGGAATGATTAAGCTCTTTTGGTTACTTGTATTTTTGTGTTTTTTTAAATTCTCTTTTTAATTTTTAGACAGCTGAAATCTTATTTTATCCTCTGAAAGGCATCTCCTTCTCCTTTCTGCACCACTTTGCTCCAGATACCTAGTGATCTAATGGAACTCATTCTGTCTATGTCCTTCCTTACAACAATGTGGGATGGGCATGAGGAAATGTTGGAGAGTTAAAGTGTTGGTGGGAAATGGAAACCAGCAACAAGGGTCAAGATGAGAAGCTGGGTCTCAGTGATGTCTGCATGATATTTTTATAAATTTGCTGTCTAGAATGTTATATAATCCCATATAATCCCCCATTTGTGTTTCTGCAAACATTTTATAAAATATATGTTGTTAGTTGGTTATAGTTTCAGAATTGGATTTGTGTTATTTGGAATAAAATTTACCCTAAGTGCTGAGTCTGATGTCATAACAGATACTTTGTGACCGCAGAGAACACCCAATGACCCTTGGTCATATTTTAGGTTTCAAGTATTTCTCTACTTAATGTACATAAGAAGATTCCTTATGCTTTCACTTCTTGGCTTATGGTGCATATTTATGCTTTATATTTTTATGTACATATCAGGTAAATATAGAAGCCCATTCCTCTCTAATAGCAGAGACAATACCTTTGTCTATTTTATTACATATTTGAATCCTAATAAATGCTTGCAAGGTTCATATTAGGACCAAAAAATTCATTAAATTTTGTCATCTCCATCTGCATTTGTGCCTACCATTGCATTCATATAACAAACCATATCCATAAAAATAAATATTCCTATAAATGTGATAGATTAACACATTTTTTCCTGCAAATAAATAAACTATATACATGGAGGTCAACCTTTTACTTATTTGTGCATTATTGCTAGAAATACGAAGTAAATTCTAATCATCAAGTATTTATACCACTACTACATAAATAAAATTTGAAATGTAACTTCTTCAGTCTTCTATATCTATAGACATATGTTAAGGCAAATTGTTTTAGATATGTGAAATTTAAACTAAATATATATTCATTATTAATCAGTAGTTATTATTTAAACATTTGAGAGTAAACTTTATATATTTAAATTTACTTTTTTTCAGATATTTATGTAATTTGCAGAGCTGAAGTTCTAAAATAGCTCCTTGAGATATTTTTATTAATTTGTATTAATATTTTTATTAATTTTAATTAATTTTATGTTATTGTTTTTAAAACAGGGTCTTGCTTTGTTGTCCAGACTGGAGTGCAGTGATACAATCCCAGCTCACTGCAACCTCAACCTACCAGGCTCATGTTATCCTCTCAAGTCAGTCTCCCAAGTAGCTGGGACTACAAGGAGTCTACCACCAAGTCTGGCTAATTTTTTTTTTTTTTTTTTTTTTTGTAGAGACAGGGTTTCACCATGTTTCCCAGGCTGGTTTCAAACTCTTGGGCTCAAGAGATGCTCCTGCCTCAGTGTATGGTATTTAAGTAATAACTGCTGGTTAATAATAAATATGTATTCAGTTTTAATTTCACAAATCTAAAACAATTTGCCTTAACATATGTCTATAGAAATAGAAGGCTGAAGAAGTAACATTTCACTTTTTTATTCATTTAGTATTGATATATATGCTCGATGATTATAATCTACCTTCATATTTCTAGTGATAATGCACAAATAAGTAAGAGGTTGACCTCAAAAAGTGCTGGGTTTTAGGGTGTGAGCTACCATGCTCAACCTTTATTCCTTTTGAAAAACATCTTTTGGGTCAGGCGTGGTGGCTCATGCCTGTAATCCCAGAACTTTGGGAGGCCAAGGTGGGCAGATCACTTGAGGTCAGGAGTTCAAGACCAGCCTGGCCAACATGGTGAAACCCCGTCTCTACTAAAAATACAAAAATCAGCTAGGTGTATTGGTGCACACCTGCAATCCCAGCCACTCGGGAGGCTGAGGCAGGAGAATTGCTGGAACCTGGGAGGTGGAGGTTGCAATGAGCCGAGATTGCACCACTGCACTCCAGCCTGGGCCACAGAGCAAGACTATCTCAAAATAAATGAATAAATAAATAAATAAATAAATAGTAAAATAAAATAAAAACATCTTTTGAAATTTGATGTACCTCACACCTGTGTTAACAAATGTTTAAAGGCAAAACAATGTATTTTGCTTCATATGCTAAAAGCTGAAGACAAGGAAACATTTTTGCTTAACTTTTTAAAGAAATATTAAAATGTTTTTTATATGTAAACAGGATTTAATGGAAAAATACTTTCTAATAACTCAGAAAAAATTAGTCTTTCTTTAAAGACACTATAAGCACATTTTTCCACCATTTTTTTCCTAGAAAACAGGCATAAAAGTGTTACCCAAAAGAGACCACCATATTTAATTCCCTGAACAATAGGGTTCTTAAAAAAATACATACAAATAGAAAAAAAATCAACTCATGCCTTTAAGATTTCACATTTTAAAGAAGCAGCTTTATTTGACTTCTTAAATGCATTTTAAAGTTTATGTCATCAATTCTGCTGCACAAAATGAGAGCATCAATACCTTTGAAGGACTGAGGAGATGCCACCATTTTACTCTAATCTCAGAGTGGTAATGGTATCTTTTAAGCTCTTCAAACACATAAAATCTCAAGCAATTTGCTAAATTTGATGAGTAAAATTTAAAGGCAAATAAGAATAATTAGGCTGAACATTATGTCCCTGTGTGCTATTTTTAAACACTCAAAGTCATTCATAGTGGCTGTTAGAATATGTGAAAACCCTGTCTTAGAAAGAAAAATAGTGAATAAATTTACTGAAAATTTGTGATCAATCACATTTTTCCTTAAAACATGGTGTCAGTTTCCATAGCCACAGACACAATAATAGAAAAATCACTTCAAAAATTATTTAGGCAATATACATGTTTTATGTACTTAAAAAATGTTCTCAAGTATATTGTTCCTGGATTGATTAATTCAATGATTCTATCATATCATCAGAAGCTTTTCTTTCCCCTTTGTCAGCCTCAATATTTTATCTTTGGTCACTCAAATGGCAACATTAAGAGCTGAATAAAGAAGGTGTGCTTATATTATGCACATTTTCAAGAGAAATTATTTTCAGACACCCCTCCACTCCTGGAGGATTGTATTTCCTTTTTTGCATTGAAAAGTGTGTCTTGCTTTAACATATTCCCATTTTTCAACCAATCACTATCAAGAAAAGTAGATCATTAAAATTGGCTTAGACTACTTAACTTTCACCCCCAAGTTGCTTGAACTCTCTGATAACTGTGAGCAAAGAAGAAAGGTGCTCAATGGAGTAATGCCTACTGAGTAGACAAACAATGGCATCTGTCAATTAAATAAATTTGTGAGTAATTTTTTTGTGTGAATAAATTATTTAAATCATGTATATCTTCCTTGAAGATAATTTGTAACACATAGGTGCCTTTTAGAAACGTATTTTATAGAACCCTCCATTATATTCCTTGAACTATTTTGCTAACATCTTTATTTGAGTATTTTCTTAAGAGAAAAACACTTTATATTCATAAATTTAAAAACCCAAAATTGTAGCACTTATTATATGCCTAGATGTGTGTTAGTCAAGATTACAGAATCAAAGGAGAGATGAAATAGGACCAAGTTCAGTAGGAAACCTTGGTATGCTTGAGAAAACCTATTAAAAACATAAAATAACCATAAACCAGTAGGTCGTATGTATGGGAATAACTGGACCAGGAGCTAGATAACCTGACCTGCTCTGCCTTCAACAGCAAAAAAATCATCTGGAAAGAAAACGACTGGAAAAATTCTAGGCATAGATGCAACAATTAACAAGCACTCTCAAGATTAACTAAGAACTGTCTCTTGCTGAGAAGCAGTAGGAGCAAAAAACAAACAAATCAATTACTTTTTGTTTGGAAGCTATAGTAAAGGATCTTGAGAAGAGAAGTATAAACCGAATAGCAGCCTGTAATATACTAATTAGCAAATAATTGGAGGTCAAGCATGGGGATCTAGGTCAGAGTATAATTAATAATAAGGAAGAAAAATATTTGCAGGTTGACATTTTCCCTAAAAGCTTAATTTTAATTTCTGGAAAATTCAGTAACTGGAATTTGTCTAGGTGCCATTTTAAGAACAGAATTCAAATATTTGATGAACTATTGAACTCAGACATGTTATGAAAATAGTTCTGATTTAAAGTAGAAAGATTGTCAAATAAATGTACACACACATTTTATATGCTTCTACATGTAAGTATTAAAAGCTAAAGCAAAGAAAAATTACATTAATCTTAACACATTTCTGTAATAGTATAGTTGAATCATAATTTAAATATGCAAAGTGTAAAAGAAAGAATTCTGTTATTAAATTTGAAAATAAGACCATTTTACTTCTCTGTAAGTAGAGTGATACAGTTTGAGATGTTATTTTCCAAAAAGAAACTGAGTTTACACTGGATCCTCCATGTATTCCTATCTATTATATTATTATTTTTTGACCAACCACTCTTAAATATAGTTAACTTGTCTAAGGCTTTGAACGGGGCTTATTAGTATATTAGTTAATCTTAAGCATTAGTCTGTTTTAATGAGCATCTTGTATTATGTGAATTAACTAGCTTTTAAAATCAATTAGGTATATAGTACATATGTAGAATATTATGTACCAAGCACCTATTGCAAGACAAATCAAGGTACCCTCAAGGGATTGAAAGAAAGAAACATTTTGGATAGAGCATGGAAAATGAAGGAAGATTTTAGAAAAATTGAGATTAAGAACATAGATAGAAGCCAGTCCATGAAAGAACCTTGTGAGAGATGATAAGGCTTTTGTCCTTTATTCTCAAAGATTTGGAAAACCTTTGGGGGATTTTAAGTTAGGCCAAAACATGATGATATTTTTATTCTTAACACAAAGTTTGGATTCAGTTTGAAGAATGAAATGTGGACAAATTTAGAACTAGTTAAGACAAGAGGCTAATACACATCACTGGTCCAGGGATGATGCTAACTTAGTTAAGAATGGCTGGTGTACTGATAAAGAAAATATTAACCGGTTAAGATTTCTAGAGGAGGGAAATCCAAGAAGGCTGACTAGAAGCAGCCAGTGTATGCCTCTTGCTTGGAGAGGAACTGAAATAGCCAGTAGATATTGACACACTGGATAGATCATCTAAGAGAGAGCACTGGGACTCAACAGAGAAGGGAAGGGAAGCACTGAAAGCAAAGGAGAGGGAACCAGGCAGCCTGCTTGGCAGCTGGGAGAAGCTCCTGGAGGCCAGGAAAGGGTAAGTGAGGGACCCCCAGCGCTCCACATTCCTGCACAGACTTCCACAATCCTAATCTCAGGAAACTCCCTTAATCCTCACGGGCCTCAAGACAGAGAACTGCCTACAGATTGTGCAGAGGTGTTTGTTGTTCCAGAGGGGACACTCATGCTGAGTCACCAGGCTTCCAAGCCCTGAGCAGCTGCGACATGCAAGGGAGTTGAGTCCCCAAAGGACTGCCAAGGAGAAAGAGTGGACGCTGGGTACCTTCACGCATCTCAAAAACAAACCTCACTGCCAATGATGCTTCGGGTTGTTGTGGGACTCAGACATAGAGAAACTGTAAGCCCGTAGCTGCCTTCTCACACTTTTCCCACTAAGACATGCCCCGTCCTTCCACGTGGCGGGCCCACGGCTGGCATCAATCTGAAAACACATCCCCCAACGGACTTTCTGCCCTGAAGCTGATACTGCTGCTGCTGCAGGAGTAAGAAGAGAGGCCAGAAACTTCCACATGCTCCGAGGACAAATGCCACTGCCACTGCCATGGGCTGCTGTGGGATGGAGGCACCAGCAAACCACCAGCTCCACAGCTGCCCCAATAAGCTACTCCTCCTGCAGGCAGCCCTGCCATCCCTGGAGGCAGATCCCTAGGGCAGCCGCCACTGCCCCCACCTAAGCTTTCTTCAGGGGGCCTGGGGAACACCCTGCTCCTATCATAGTGAGCACCTGAATGCACCATAACAAGGACACCTGAGGACAAGCCCGCCAGCCAAGTCCCATTCCCCCAGGATTTGAGCATGCCATCCAGGGGCCTGGAAATCCTCCAGCCCAGTCCACCTCTGTTGGCCCCAAGCCCTCCTCCCAGAGTCTGAGATCAGGACAAAGTAACCTGCTGATCCAACAGTTGGTACTCCCTGGCATGAGCCACCTGTGTGGACTGACCTGCCCAGCCCATTGCAGCCACCACTACCGCCAGCATGAACCACTTGGGTTCCAGTGGGTTGCCCCCACAACTGCTAATAATATCACCCACATCACACCACGGCCAAGGGGACTGAGAAACCTCTCATATGTCAAGCTCACTGCTGCCACTACCAGCATCCAAGCAAGCCATCTGGAGGCCCGAGAATTGGCTCACCTAAACCTGTTAACACAAAGCCAGCATACAGTGTTCTGGGACTCAAGGACAGGCATGCTCAGAACACTGCTGCCACCACTGGTGCCAAAGACTGGCCTACATGACATTCTATTCCCCAGCAAAACTTCACCACAGTCTCCACTCATAAATGCTCCCTGAGCCACCAAGGAAATAACAGATACCACTGATGCTGTTTACAGCCAAAGAAATCATGTAGAGACCACACTCCTGTATGTACCCAAAGTCAAAGCCAAAGTGCCCTACCAACCAACAACATATATACATCTTCAGGAAAAAATCCTTCCCTATGAAAGCAAATTCAAAAGATTGGAAGAAGTGACTATTACAACAGATGTGCAGACATCAATGTAAGGTCACAGGAAACATGAAAAAAATCAAGGAAATATGACATCTCTTAAGGAACACTGTAATGCTCCAATAACAGATTCAAACAAAAAATGTTCACAAAATCCTGAATAAATAATTCAAAATAGTAAGCCAGATAAGGATACAGCAACAAACAAAGAAAACTACCGGCCAATATCTCTGATGAACACAGATGCAAAAATTCTCAACAAAATACTAGCAAAATGAATCCAACAGCACATCAAAAAGATAATATGCCATGACAAAGTAGGAATTATACTAGGGATGCAAGAATGGTTCACAACATACAAATCAATAAATGTGATACCTCACATTAACAGAATAAAGGGCAAAAACCGTACGATCACCTCAATAGATACAGAAAAAACTGGAAAAAATTCAATATCCCTTCATGATAAAAACTCTCAACAAATAGAAGTAGAAGAATCATACCTCAAAATAATAAAGACTGGACATAACAAACACACAGCTATAATTACATTGAATGGGGAAAAGCTGAAAGCCTTTCTTTTAAGCTCTGGAACAAGATAAAGCTGTCCACTTTTACCATTCCTATTCAATATGTACTGGAAATCCTAGCCACAGCAATCAGGCAACAGAAAGATATAAAAGTCATCCAAATTGGAAAAGAGGAAGTTGAATTATTCCTCCTTGCTGGTGATGTAATCTTGTATCTAGAAAACCTAAAAACTCTACCACAAAACCCCTAGTTTTGATAAAGAAATTCAGTAAAGTTGTAGTGTACAAAATCAACATAAAAAATCAGAAGCATTTCTATGCTTCAGTAATGAACTACCTGGGAAAGAAATCAAGAAGGCAATATCATTAACAATAACTATAAAAAATTAAAACAGCTAGGAATAAATTTAACAAAGGGAGTGAAAGGTTTCTACAAGGAAAACTACAAAACACTAATGCAAAAAAATTGAAGAGAAAAGAAACATGGAAAGACATTGCATGCTCATGAATTGAAAAAAAATAGTATCGTTAAAATGATCATCCTGCTCAAAGCAATCTATAGATTCCATGCAATCTCTATCAAATTATCAACATCATTTTTCACAGAATTAAAAAAAAATCCTAAAATTTGTATAAAACTACAAAAGACACCAAATAGTCAAAGCAATCCTGAGCAAACTGTATGAAGCTATAGGCATCACACTACCTGACAAAATATATTATAAAGCTAAAATAATCAAAACAGCTTCACATTGGCATAAAAACAGAATGTAGACTAATGGAACAGTATAAAGAGTCCAGAAATAGATCCAAGTATTTATGTCCAACTGATTTTTGACAAATATGCCAAGAACAATTCTGAGGACAGGAAATCCTCTTCAGTAAATGATATTGGGAATTAGCTATATGCAGAAGAATGAAAATGGACTCCTATCTCTCCCCATATATACAATTCAACTCAATATGTATTGAAGACTTATACATAAGACCTGAAACTATAGAATTATTAGAAAAAGAAATACAAGAAAAACACTTCAAGACATCAGTCTAGATAAATATTTTATGACTAAGACCTCAAAAGCACAGACAACTAACTGTAACACAAATAGACATATGAAACTATATGAAACCAAAAAGCTTCTACACAGGAAAGGAGAGAAACAGAATGAAGAGACAACCTATTAAAAGGGAGGAAATATTTGCAAACTATTCATCTGACGAAGGACTAATATCCAGAATACATGAAGAACTAAAACAATTCAGCAATAAAACAGAAACAAATAATTCAAAAGTGGGCAAAGAGAAGAAATAGACATTTCTTAAAAGAAGACATACAAATGGCTGATAAGTATTTGAAAAATGGTTCAACATCATTAATAATCAGGGAAATGCAACTTGAAACCAAAATGATGTATCATCTTACACCAGTAAGAATGGCTATTATTAAAAAGACAAAAAAAAAAAAAAAAAACAGAAGCTAACCAGGCTGGGGAGAAAAGGGAACTCATACACTTAGTGGGAATGTAAATTAGTACAGCCACTATGGAAAACAGTATGGAGATTTCTCAAAAAAACTAAAAATAAAACTACTGTTTGATCCAGCAATCCTACTACTGGGTTTTTATCCGAGGGAAAATAAGTCTGTATACCAAAGGGACACCTGCACTTGCATGTTTATTGTGGCATTATTCACCATCACAAAAAAACAGAATCAAACTAAAGGGATGAACGGATAAAGAAAATGTGATGTATACACACAATGGAATACTATTCTGCCATAAAAATGAATGAAATCATGTCATTCGCAGCAGCATGGATGGAACCAGAGGTCATTATGTTAAGTGAGAAAAGCCAGGCACAGAAAGACTGACACCACATGTTGTCACTCCTATGTGGGAGTCACAAACAATCTCGTGGAGACAGAGAATAGAAAGATAGATGCAAGACGCTGTGAAGGGTTTGTGTCTGGGAGGGAGGATAAAGAGAGATTGATTATTGGGTGCAAACATACACTTAAATACAAAAAAAAAAAAAGCCCAATATTCCATAGCAGAGTAGAGTGACTGTATTTGTCAACAATGTAATGTATATTTCAAAGTAGCTAGAAGAGAGGACTTGAAATGTTTCTAACACATAGAAATGACACATTCTCATTGTGATGGATACCTTACATACCCTGACTTGATCATCACACATTCCATTGTAATTTTTTTTGAGACAGGGTCTCACTCTGTCATCCAGGCTGGAGTGCAGTAGCTAATGCCTCAACCTCCTGGGCTCAAACAGTCCTCCCACCTCAGCCTTATGAATAGCTGGGACTACAGGCATGTGCCACCATTGTTGACTAATTTTTTTTTTTTAGAGATGAGCTCTCGTTATATTGCCCAGGACAGTCTCAAAATCCCAGGCTCAAGTGATCCTGCCACCTCAGCCTCCCAATGTTCTGGGATTACAGACGTGAACCACTGTGCCTAGTCACATTCTATTATTGTAACAAATACATGTACCCCATAAGTATGTAAAATAGTTTCTATCAATAATAAATAAGTAAATGAATAAGTAAATAAATATAAATAGTTCTGTTTAGCAGGTAAACAGAAATTCAAATTTGATTTGGCTGAATTATTAAAGACAGGGTATTAGTTTATAAATTACCACCAGAGGCATCATGGGACCTTACTGAAGGCAACAAGCAGATCTCGAGGTACAACTTCCTAAATATTTGCTACTGGCTGTCTCCATGCTGAAACATAGATAGGCATACGGTGTGCCCCCAGAGTGAACATGTGGGTTTCCATTTTGGCTCATACAGCAACCAATAATATCAATGACAGATTCTTCAGATTCTTTTAATCCTACAGTTCTTCCATCTACAATTGTATATGCAAAATAAACTGGCTTCTCCTGTGTAGAAAAACTTACATATTACAGTGTACGTATTGGTTCAAGAAAATAGAATAGCCATTGATAGCAACAGAGTTTATAAAAGTTTGGTAGAGTCACTAGCTCAACAAGGTCGCCAATGACACAGGTTCTCTCTACCCTGTCATGAACAGTGCCAGCTTTACTCTAAAATGAGCCTTCTTGGTGGGATAGGATGGCTTCCAGCACAGTGAGGGCCAAGTGTGTCCTCATTTGCATCCAGCTTGAGAGAGAGCGAGGTGACAACCATACACAAGTTATCATGAGCCTGACTCTTACTGAACCCATTGAACTAACTGTTTCAAAACTGTATAGCAAAGATCTGCAACTCCCCTCTCTCTGACATTCCTTCCTGGGCATCTGGATTCCAATATTTTATTCCTTTAAACACCTCACTTTCTATGCCAGATTTCCAGTATAATTCTGTCAGTTTTTACTAACACTTACTAAAGAAATGTTTTAGCACTCATTTGACAAAGAACACATGTATCATATCTTTTTAAAACCAGAGACAGTAGGGCTGAATTGTACCCTAAACTCCTAACAGTAAAAGCTCACTGATGCATCATTTAATTTAGTGGGCAAGGTAATGACAAAGGTGATTTAATGCGTTTGGAAATTCATACTATGCTACATTGCTAATATACTAAAATGTAATAGAAATTTTGTGAAAGTTAATTTATAAAGCTAATATTATTTCACTCACTAATAGAGAAATATTGTTTTCAGGTTATAACTTTTTTAAGGTTAGAATAACTGATTATGAATAATAACGTGTTTTTTTCCTCTTACTACTTATAGTGCAATAACATTATTTAATTTTACATGTTAATATCTTTGGTCTTTGGTCCTGAACCCAAATATACCAGAATGGACTTATAATAGGTACAGGTAAATCCACTGTGTACAAATACAGAATCAGTTGCTATTCCAGAAGTTACTGAAATTCAAGACAAAATGTGTTAATGTATTAGAATGCAATAAACTGAAGAACTTTTTCCTCATTCTTAAAACTCATATTTTTCTTCTGATAAATATAGATCACATATATTACTACAGCCTGCCAAAAACTATTTCATTGTAAATGTTTATGCAGTATTTTTTGGTTTGGTTAATGATGAATGGCTTGAAATGCTACCATTAACTGAAGAAGCAGTGTCATAACTCAAGCATAGTGGACGTATATAACAAAAGTAGTTGTGATAAGTAAAATCATGTAGTTTATAGAGTTGGATGAAATATAAACTTGTGGTTCAGATGAATATAAAAAAGTATGAATTCGAGTGTAAATCTCCAAAAATGACCACTAATAAAACTTCTAAAAACTAAGAGAACATAATTTCACCAATGTTTATACTTGAACATTTATTGCATGCATTTTGGTATTTAATTCTACTGAGTTGTGTCTCTTTATATGAGCCAATAATCTTTTCTAAATTTAAAAATAAAACCAATAGAAACATAATTTTGAAAGTTGTGTTATGCTTTTTGAGAATTATACAATATTTGATACAAAATTACTTGTACTGGGTTTCTACTTCAAGCTAAGAAAATTGTCTTTAGAAATTGCATTTATTTTCCCAGGTCATAAAGTATAATGCCTTATATATGCCTATGGCTTGATGAATAATTTCTACTTAAAGTAACTTGAAAAGCTAGTGAAATATAATGCAGTGAATGTTGTATTCCATCCAATAGAGTCATCTATTGTTTCATAGGTTTGCCTGTTTTTAATATTATACTGGAACTAAGGCAACTACTTAACATTATAAAAGAAAATACTATATAGTATCTGAGAAACACAAATAGTTGTCCCGATACTAGCAAAAAATAAGTTATGGAGGGTTGCAGAATTGTAAGAAACTTAATACAGTCCTGGGAAAATATATAAACTACTTTTCTGCATTTTAAGAAACAAAACTGCCAAGATGTTACAAGATATAAATGGTGGAAAGTGATCATGTTCTAGAACGAATAGTTTTGTGGTAAAATTAAAGTTTAGTTATTCTGTGTACTAGGAAGAAAGGAAGGTATGATATGGTCAGTAGATGGGGAATTAGCACGCTTGCTATTTATTTATATTAATACCTAGAAAACAAATTATAGTGTCCAAAATTTCCACATCACAAGTACTTAAGTTCCTCTGGATCACCCAAGTCATGTTCCAAGTTATGTATTGGACAAGAAATAAGCAGGTTGTTCACATGATTAAATGACTCATTAACTTGGGATAATATAAAATAATATCTGTGAAATAAGAGAAAAATTACTAAAGCCAATGTTAACCAATCTGTGCTTAAAGTGCTAGGTCTTTGACTTATCTCCTGTGCAATTCTAATACTTCTGGTCCTAATTTATTTCCTTAACAATGAATTAGGAATAATAAAACCCTCCCAGAGATTACTGTGAGAGTCTACTGTCCAATATGTTTGAAAGGTATAGTAAATTATGAAGCTTCACCCCAACTTTTTATTTATTTATTTATTTGTTTGTTTGTTTGTTTGTTTATTTATTTGAGATTGAGTCTCTTTCTGTTGCTTTGGCCAGAGTGCAAACTTTCATCAGTTCACTGCAGCCTCAAACTCCTGGGCTCACGTGATCCTTCTGCCTCAGCCTCCCGAGTAATTAGAATTACTGGCATGCTCCATCATGCCCAGCCAATTTTTTATTTTTATTTTTTTAGAGACGAGGTCTCTCTATTTTACCCAGGCTGGTCTCAGACCCCTGGTTTCAAGCAATCCTCCTGCCTTGGCTCCCCAAAGTAGTAGCATTACAGGCATGAACCACCATGACTGGTCCACTCAAACATTAAAAATGTGAATTTAATTTCAATGCTAAGGCAACATTGGAAGGTAGTTTAGACATATTCTGAAGAAAGAAAAAGAAAAGAGGGTAAACTCATAGAGGGTCTGAAGTATAGAAGACTTTTGAGTTAACAGACTGCGATAGTGGCAAAATCATTACTCCTTAAGCTACATTAAAAAATTAATTAACCTCCACTGGGGACTTTTCAGTATATTTCATACTAATTATTTCTTCTGAAAGCCTTAACATAGGCAAATTTCTTTGCCCCTTTTAAATTATTTATTCTCAAAGGTTCTTTTATTATAACTCTCTCTGAGAGAAATTCCCCAAAGAATGGAGTCAACACAAAATGCCTTTTTTAACATATGTGTAATACGATTTTATCTAATATAGAATTAGATACTATGTTCAACATATACTTGTCACAGTATTTTATGCTTATCATTTTATGTAATATAACAAATATAAAAAATATAAACTACTATGTACTTTCATAATAGAATTAATTATTTTGAGTAGGCATATATGTTAAAAACTACATGCATTTTCTTAAAACTAAGTTTATTACAAAGTCTAATGTGTCTATTTTTACAATATGTGAATAATGATGTAGCTGTATCATGTTAAATTAGTCGTCTCATACCATTTTAGCCATTCCTGTAATTGTTCTGTGATTTTGACAATGTTTTAATAAGAATGCACACATAACATAAAGCTCATTTTTATGTAAACAGGGTAATTAATACAGAAATCTCAAACTCGCTTTACTGTCAAGATCAATATGCTTATAACATAAAAATCCTGGCTTACTGCCTTGAACAACTTAGAAAACATTAGGCAATTGGCTTTCAGCACAATAAATATATGTATACAGCATGTAGATGAGATTCAAGAAATATTATACTGTATAAGAAGTGCTGGAGGATATGATACTGAGTTGCCTATTTTTTTCTCTCTGTGATAATAAAACAAATTACGACAATGTTTGAATTAAAAAAAGGCAATTAATCTTAGTATAAGAGAATAAAAACTCATGTAGTTGATCACAATTGCAATCTATTCTATCTTTCTCTTGGGGAAACGTCATTTTTATATATGCTCATCAAACTTTAATTGGAATAAAAGTGTACTTATTGACTCTCCTCCCTCAGAATATTTGAAAATATTATACACATCTCCAAATACAAAGCTGTAGTTAGTTAAAAATTATGCCTTTGATCTGTAAATGTTTCATTTTCAAAATCTCAAAAGTGTCAATATTACTATATTCAGGAAATATTTTTAAAATCATGTAAATAGGTAGTGTTTGTTAATGAAACAAACATAAGTTTATGTTTCATTTTATTTTATTTTCAACCTTCGGGTTGGTCATTTAATGACCTTTTCCAATACGAACATTTTTGTTTTTCTGGGACATTTTATTTATTTATTTTTCTTTAATGCTTTATTCCTATACGATTTCCCCACTTTCTATTATTGAGTCTCTTATTATTCAGATGGTGGGTGTCCTGAATAATTGTCCATCTATTTTCTTTCTGAGTAAAGTTTGATCAAAATCTTAACAAAACCTCTTCCTGTGGAGACTATAATATTCTATATCATAGCTCTTAGTTTTGGATGCATAATGAATTTAGGGAACTCAACTTTCAGTGTGTAAATTTTTACTTTATTCTCTTGCTTTTATTTTGAAAACCTATCCTTAAATATATCTGGTTTTCTCTACTAACAGACACCAAAGGAAGTTCGGGAAAAAAAAACGAAACTGCCATCTTCAGTCTAGATTATGGAGGGACATTCATATGAAAGCATGAAGTCAAGAGGAAAATCAGGAAATTTAATGGAAATATATATATATATATACACAAATATATATATATATATATATGTGTACATACAGAGACTTTCCTGCTAATATTATATATATTATAATATTCCAACTTATATAAGTTTTGAGATTAAGTCCCTTTCTGTTGGTTTGGCCAGAGTTCAGGGGTTTCATCAGTTCACTGCAGTCTCAATATTATAATATATAATATAAATATGATATCATATAATATATATTTATAATATATCACATATATTATAAACATATGTTTATATATTTACTATATATTTACAATATATATTTTATATAATACATATTATATATAAAGTCTATATACAGAAATATATATTTCTATATGTCTACATATATATAGAAAAATATATACATATATTTCTCTCTCTCTCTCTATATATATATATATATTTAGACTTTCCTTATAAGCCTACTGTCACTTCCCTACCAGAGGCACCCAGTGCCACCAGTCCCTGACTGTTACCGGGCCCTGTAGAGATGCACCATGAGTGTTGCATCATGAGGCTTCCTAGCTTTCTTCCTGCCATTTCAAGACTTCGATTTCTCAGGGCCACTGGTTATGTAATACTTGGCGTATCTGCTTTTCATCTTCAAGATTTTATTATTGATGTCTCCTCTATGAATTATTTGCTAGCTGGGTTGAAAACCAAAAGGTCCTATTGCAGATGTCATTTTTGAGAGAACATAAGCAAAGGCATTGGCAAGACAGCATGTGTGGGTTTCAGGTCACTGAGTAGGTTCCTTTGGTTGAAGTATAGAACACACTTGGAGAAAAGGAAAAACGTTGCTGATAGAAATTGTCATTTTGAGAGTTCCTTTCTTACTGGGCATTGCTGGTCTCATATATTTTGCTTAGACAATTAAACCTTCTAGGCCAAAATAATTTCCCAATTCATGTGTATATTTCTCTAACTGGCATAAATCAACCAAACAAAACATAAAATTCCAGTAGTTACTTTGGGGAACTTTTCACATGAACATGATTGTTCATCTAAGATACTAATTATAAACATACCAGAAATCATTGACATTTGGAGATCTCTCTCGCTTTCCACCATTTCTCCCTCCCTTCTCTGGGAGGACTGTGTAATGTATACAATCTCCCTCTTTTGGTAACTTATTTCAGGGATGAATAACCAATGGTGTTTTAATCATATAATTAGATGGAATTGCCATGGGTTTGAGTTATTGTTATACTAGATGTAATATCTCCGTTATGGGTGTTAAACGGGTTTTGCTAGATTTAAGCTTTCTCTCAAACCTGGAATGCAAGAAAATTAGACTTTTATGATAATTATTTTATATCTGTCTGCAGATAGCTTTCTCAATTATTTTATTATTTTTCTCTTCTAAGGAAACTTTGCTCTGTTACTATATGCATACTGTAGTGTATCTATCTAGTCTAGATAAATATTAAAAAATGTCCATAAGAAAAGAAAATGTCTTTTTTATCCATTACCAAAACTAATTCAGAAAAACAAGTTTCACGGTTGCTTGGCAATGGCTTATGTTCCTCAATAACAACAGCTAGACTATTAGAGATCTTGGCATGAATTCACAAGTTTTTAAGGCATTTGATGTATTAGTATAGATGTTTATGTATGTTAAAATGAGTTCATGCAATAGTCTTGATTAATATGCAACTTTTTGAACAAATTAGAGTAACTAAATTTTAACTTAAAAACAACTTTTTTCTTTCTTAGCACAATAAAAATAATAGTGCAATCTTTCAGTTAATACAAGCCTTGGGTCCGATTTCTAATGATTTTAATGTTTTAAATTCCCTACATTTGTTATATAGGGTCCATGTGTTGTCATTGTTTCTATAAATTGTTTAGGATTTGTTACAAAATAAAAAATATGTTAAGCTAAATAAAATTTTAATCACGAATGACTTATATTAATGAATGTCTTTTAGTAGAGTGAAATCTTACGAATCCTTGTAATGCTGCAAATCATAAAAATTAAATATATTGGGTTAAGTGGTTATCTTAACATCTTCAGTCAAATTTAATACTTAAACTTATATTAAACTGTGATTCTTTAGATACTTGGATCATTTCCCAGTAAGAAAAATATACAGATACTGGCTACAAATATGATTTTAAATGCCCTTCTTTTTCTTATTTCTACATACAGATTGGTTAAAGCTTAATATACTGTGTAGACACAGATCTTTCTAAATAGTTACCCATATGATTTTCTTTATTTTTCCACCTTTGACCAACATGGATTCAATGTTCCCCTAAGCTTGATTAGTAAGATAGGCTGCTTTCTGACTTCAGATTTCTGACCTCACTTTTCTTAAAGTATGTACCTCTTGGAAAACTTCCTAGAAAACTTCCAATTGTATAATCTTTCTCTGCTTTTTTGAGATGTAAATATTTTCACAACCTCAACATTTGACAATCCATACACGTTTTTCTCAAAGATCAGGAGTCATTCCTTTGAAATGTAATCATTAAGAGAAATGAGGCCCTTATCTTTCTGCCTCTATAAGACAGTAGGATCCTAACATCCATAGCACCAGTTAACAAACCCAGACAGCCTGTATTATTAGTCTGTTCTTGCACTGCTATAAAGAACTACCTGAGACTGGGTAATTTATAAATAAAAGATGTTTAATTGGCTCATAATTCCACAGGCTGTACAAGAAGCATGGCTGGGGAGGCCTCAGTAAACTTTCAATCATGGCAGAAGGGGAAGCAGGCACATCTTACATGGCCAAAGCAGGAGAAAGGGAGAGAAGGTGGAATGGCTACACACTTTTTTTTTTTTTTTTTTTTTTTTTGAGATGGAGTTTCACTCTTGTTGCCCAGGCTGGATTAGCAATGGCACAATCTCGGCTCACTGCAAACTCTGCCTTCCAGTTTCAAGCAATTGTCCTGCCTCAGCCTCCTGAGTAGCTGGGATTACAGGCATGCGGCACCATGCTTGGCTAATTTTGTATTTTTAGTAGAGACGAGGTTTCACCATTGTAGTGAGACTGGTCTCGAACTCCCGATCTCAGGTGATCTGCCTGCCTCAGTCTCAAAAAGTGCTAGGATTACAGGCATGAGCCACTGCACCCGGTCAGCAATACACTTTTAAACAACCAGATCTTGTGAGACCTCACATGGCAAGAATAGCAATAGATAAATCCACCCCCATGATCCAGTCATCTCCCACTAGGCTTCTCCTCCAACACTGGGGATTACAGTTCGACATGAGATTTGGTTACAGACACAAATCCAAGCCATATCATTGCCTAATAACATTAACCAAATTCTCCCCTAACTTCTTACAGCACTTTTCTACTAAGCCATCCTCCTGGTGCTTAAAACTTCTCTCACATTTTGTTTTAGTGCAGTTCATTCCAATCAACCTCCTTATTTCAATAGTCTTGAATAAAGTTTTTCTTGCCTGTTTAATTCCATCTAGAACAATTTTACACTGACATTTTCTAAAAAATGATATAAAATATATGCCCATGAAAAAAATCTATTATTCTTAGTTTCCTGCTATCTAGAGTTATTTTATTATCAGGGAAAAAATCATTATTCAAATGTGATAATTCATATATAGTTTTATAGAGTAACTGAAATATGCATGAAAGAGGAATATTTTGTCTATTGTTCATTAAGATGAAAAACCAATAATATAATGCATTTTATTTGTTGTTTATATGATGATAGGTTATATTTTAAGGCTAAAAATAAAAGTTGAATATTAAGGTTAATTTATACGTTTATTAATAAATAAAATTTTAAAAAAGCAAATTTGAGGGCATACTATAATTTTTAAAAATTTGAGAAATGTGATTTACTTAATTTATAATATACACATATTATTTCAAAGAAATAGTAAATTATTTTAAATTGTGTTGACAAACCTGAGTCAATATGAATAGAATCATTTGTAAAGTAGTATGATTAAGTCTTGACTACAAATTATAACTCAGATTCTTAATGGAAATTAAAATTAAAATTTGAGCTTCTTTTCTACAAACCGATGAAGTTATCCTGTGCCTAGAAAATAGAGGATCCTTTTTATTACCAAAACGTTTATAAACTCTTTGACCTTCTAACATACTATTATTTTGAGCAAAGATGCCTTTTAAAAGTTACATTTTAAATAATTGTAATGTGTTATTAATTTTTAAAAAATATATTGTCTGTAACTATATCTTCCCTTTAGTTGTTACAGCTTGTTGCCTCTAAAACCCTTTCTTGATTTTGTGTTAATAAAATTTACTCCTGGTGTCTTTTAGACCAAACCTGTCCCTATCCACCTTTGTTAGAGTGGCTTTGACTGAAAACAGGACACTAAGGTTCCCTAATGACTGGTATTGACTTTGTAGCACAAAAGCCTATTGGCTGCTGTCTACATACAGAATATGTAGAATATAGAATATTGAATATGTAGGATAGAAGTCAGTTATCTCAGAAAGTGGTACCCGCCTCAGGATAGCATTGGATTTAAGCAGGAATTTATTTCCACCCATAGTTCTCAGGAGGGAGAATGAGAGATGGCAGTGGAAGAGATTGAGAGCTCTTCAGATATTTTAATGTTTCAAAGACCAAAAGCAGCCTCTGTTTGAGTTCACATGCTTGAACCACTAAAGGGAAATTTTTAAATGCCTATATCTGCTCCCAGATCTTTTTTCTTTTTATGTTTTATAATAGGCATGAAAATAAGCAGACTGTATCATGCTACATAGTTCAGAGAATATATGAACTAGAGATTGTCACTAAGACTATCAGCCTCATCATAAGAGAAGTTTATGAAATTAGACAAGCAGTGTTTCAAATAGGGCTGTTGTAGAAATAATACTGTCCACTGAAGATAGAGTATATGATGCCTAAGAAGACTATTGTATTTACATACTGTAGACTTGTCCATTACATTAAATATTTCTAAGAAAACAAAAACATCATAAAACTAGGCAATTTGCTTAATACTTCCTGAAAATCTTCTTCTGTGAGCTCTTTGGATTGGTGGATAGGATATAGGATATGTTATTAAACACTCTTGGCTTCTGCCTTACAAATGAAATCCACTACAGTATTGGAATAGACACAATAGAAAAGTCTTCTTTCATGTATAAAGCAATTATAGGTAATGGGGGCAAAAAATTAAATTCTACTAATGTATAATAATATATTAAAGAAAAAAGTATGTTGCTTTAAGAAGGGACAAATAGAGCTCATATGAAAATTTATTTGAGGATAAAAATAAATGAAAAGCCAACAACACAGTTGCCTGAGATCATAAGGATTAAGAAAACATATTTCATATTAAAACCTAACAAGGACATTAAATAAGATCACAAAATTCAAGGCATGAAAAAAAGACATTTTAATGTCTTCATTCACTATTTTTTGATAACAACACTTTTTTAATAGATCCCAATTTGAAGCATCTCAACAAAATACAATTTTATGTCATATTACGTACAAGTCTTATTTACAAAATACACTTAATTCTAAAAATTATTAAAATCACAGCAGCTTTAATTCTATACTGTATATCATCACATAAATGCGAAATGTTTTGGGAAAGGAATCTAAATGTTAATGTAAATGCCTTAAATATAACTCTTCTGATAACTCTTAAATGCAATTTGATCAATATTTGGGATTATGGAAGGAGTGTTGAATTGCTATGAAAATCTATAGCTGAACGTCTTATATTTAGTTTTGGTAATGCTTCCAAGAACAGGAAACAAGGCGAGCAAAGTGCCACAGCTGGAGTTTAAACAAATGTCCATCCTTTAAAGTTTTTCAAAGCATTTAAACATCTTTTCTTATGGTTCTTGACAGTCGAGGGCAAACAAGGTTCTTTGTCAATTTATGACTAAGCCAATACCTATAAAGATCCTCTGAGATTACTGTAAGCTCTAACTAATGTCCATTTCCTTTATGCTACATTTGGGCATTCAAGAGTGATGTCTTCCTAGGTGGCTATCAGTCTCCCAGGCTCATTTACCTGAATACATAAAATGAAAAGTGATGAGCTTTTGGGGTGGACTTAATATTTGGCAAATTAAAAGCTAATTTATTATAGATTAATATGACCTTAATAATACCACCTTTTCTTCATTTCATTTTACTTTTCAAGTAAGAATAAAAAGACCTTATGGGATAAGGACAAGCTGACTTAAACAGATTATGGATTGTCAAGTTTCATACGTGTGTGTATTTTATATATACATATAGTCCCTAAGAAGTTGAAATTCATGAATGATATGGATTCTAGAAAATACTAAAGATCTAACTTTGGCTTGAAGAGTAAGAAGTCTTTATTATTTTACTTAGGTAAAAAATACAATATTTCTTTTTCACATAAAAGTGAGTTTTGCTTAAAACATCAACGCAAAAATATAAATGTGCTCCAATGAGTAAATAAAATTTCGGTGAGGAGAATACAGACATAAATTTTATTTCTTAATAAAAAGACAATTGAATTTTTTTTTTTTTTTTTGAGATGGAGTCTTGCTCTGTCGCCCAGGCTGGAGTGCAGTGGCGCAATCTCGGCTCACTGCAAGCTCTGCCTCCAGGGTTCACGCCATTCTCTTGCCTCAGCCTCCCAAGTAGCTGGGACTATAGGCGCCCGCCACCATGCCAAGCTACTTTTTTTGTATTTTTAGTGGAGAGAGGGTTTCACTGTGTTAGCCAGGATGGTCTCGATCTCCTGACCTCGTGATCCGCCCACCTCGGCCCCTCAAAGCGCTGGGATTACAGGCGTGAGCCACTGTGCCCGGCTGACAATTGATTTTTAAAAATTACATAAAGCCATATTTTATAAGATTTGATAAAAATGTAGTCAGAATACACACACGCACACACACACACACACACACACACACACACACGCTAGGTATTGGCATAGATTCACAGATATTCTAGCATCTTGAAGACAAACATCATCTAGGTATTTTCTTCATGTACCTGAAAAGATGCTGGCCTAGAAGCCACTGAAAACCTATGAAAAACTCTTACTCCTGGAGGATGCGCTTATTATGAGAGTAGGCTCAGAATTCATTTGCCAAGAACCTCGACCTTAACACTTTTGAACTTGCAATAATAGACTTCACCAAATTAAAGCCTATGTGAGCTGACACTTTTTGTTTAAATAACAAGTAACTATAAAACTATGTCTACAATAGTAATGTAACTTACTTCAAATGATCATAATTTTTGTTTGAAAATATATCAAAATCTTTTAAGCTTCTTTCATATAAATTTTAAAGGTTTGAAGTAAAATTAGTTTATATCTATACATAAATACATATATACATATAATTATTAATACTTTTTTATAAGCATCTCACTTCCAAAGGAAATCTTTGTACATGTAATATTACTTTTCAATTTCCAAAAGCCCTGATTACATGGATGGATGGAGAAATAGATGATGATGATGATAGATAGATGATAGATAGATAGATAGATAGATAGATAGATAGATAATAGGATAGATAGATATAATATTTTTAAAATATATATTTTTTAACTGGTTTAACAAAATTGCATCTCTAGGTTTAGGGAAGCAGCTGGTTTGACAGTTGCTGTATTAATAGTGGGAAAGACAAAACTGTGGTCATGAACACAAAAGCAAACCTAACTTGCATGAAAAACTTCACATGAGACTCTATATAAATCATTGCAGCACAGCAATTTTTAATACATAATCTTAAACATAAGTATGTCCAGTGCCGGTGGGAACGTAAAAATAGCATCTTTAATAGCTTGACCTTAAAATCCTTGCTGAGATGTTAGTGTGAAAAAAAAATCTCTCTAGTTACTGAAGAGACAGACTGGCATTAGATCTGGTTTGGTTGGGATGAGGCTACATTCTATGACAGAGCAAACTATAGGGTTGCAGTGCTAGGATTAGAGTCGTGTCCTTCTATGGTAGCACTAGGAACAGAGTGATGTCACTCAGCAGAGGACGTTGCTCTAAGGTGGTGCTGGGAAGAGAGCATCGTGTCTTTCTCTGTGATAGAGTTATATACTACAGAGTGTTGCAGATGAGAAGGCCTTGTGTTGCCAGGGACGTTTTCCAAATGAAGTGACATTCCACATGAGATCTGAATGGATAAACATGGAACTCTGGGAAAAGCATTCCAAAGAGCGGAAAGTGATTGCTCAAAACTCAAAGGCAAGATAAAATAGAAAAGAAATTAAATAACTCCAAGGAAGTTATTATCATCTGTTAGTAATGCATTCATTCAACAAATATGTATTGAATGCCAGCCATTTGAATGCAGACGTTTCTTTTAAAAAACATCAAAATTTGGGTTTACTAGTTTTTTTGAATGTTGAGGCCATATGCGACTACTTCCCTGACCATTACTTTTCCTTTTGCCCCACATAAATCAGAGGAGAATTTCTCTTTTTTGCTTAGTCATTTTTTTATGCCAATACGTTAAGTATTTTATAAATATATGCTAAAATAGTAAATATATTACATAAAATACATTATCAATGGAATTAGTGCCCTGCCTAAACAATTGATTTTTTTTATGACTGATAAAATTTTTAAAAATGTCTTGAGGTTTTCCTGTGCAGGTCAGAAGTCTGAATAAGCACTCAGTTAAAGATTCATTTATCTTATCAATATCATGGTCAATATAAATCAATCAAATAAAACCAATAATATCAGGAAACCTAAGAAAGCAGAAATGTCTATATTTTATAGACTTCAAAACTGAGAACAAAATTACTTTTCATTAATAATCAAGCTCTTTTTTAAAAATGAAAATAATAGCATGGCCACTAAAACTTAAAGAAGTTAAATCAGAGAACTTGAGATTTAAGCAAGAGGCAGCAATGAAAGGCACCAAAGAGGTAAGGAATGGAAAAGCTTGGGAAGAGTGTCAGATGAGAAAACTTGTTCTTTATTTCTCCTGTTTTCATACAGAGGGACATTTATTCTGGTAACACTTCAGGCTTTCTGTCCTACCCCTTCCTTTGGTGTGACCCAGGGGAGTAAGGGAGACTCACTAAATAACGATTCAGGACCTGGACATGAATGACTAAGCCTCCTCTGACTTCTCTTCTAATCAGCCTGCCTGACAGACGGTGCCTTCTGGTCTGTTGCGAAATCTGAAGTTGTGTTGGTTAATTTTACTCTGGTGTGACTATAAGGAAATCACATTTTACACTTACATCCCATCCACCAATCTTTCATCAGTCATTAATAAAGCTAACACTTGACCAATCTGTTCGTTTCCTACTTTTGTTTCTCAACTGCTTCTGTACCATTAGTAGTTTTGTGACTTTGGGCAAAACACAAATACTCACGCTGCCTCAATGTATTCATCTGTAAAATGAAGATATGTTTTTGAGGGTTAAATTAATACTATTCTTCAGTGCTTAGCCATATTTGGCACATAGTAAGCACTATTTAAATGTAATTAAATAAACATTATTTAGTTGTTCCTTTACAACTCCAACACTGAGGCCAGAGAGGTATCCATGCTTCATCTCATTCAAGTCTTTATTGACCAAAGAAAGAAATGTGAAAATTGTTCAAAGCACAGCAGAATGCAGTGTGAATCCTGGATTGTAGGAAAGGACAAGGAAGAGTTAATGTTGGCTGTTGCAGCAATCTACACAAGATGTGATGCTGACATGAGCTAGAACAACAATTTTACAAAGATAGATATAGTGGAGAGATTGCTTGGAAAATCCTTTCTCACACTGTTCTACAGTTGACAACACTTATTACAAACTTCTCAACCACCCCTCGTCATTAGGAAGAGATTTTTGACTGTAGTCAGGCTACTCTGTCGGTCATCTCCAGGGAGCCTATTTTTTTTTTTCTCACAGAGATACCTCTTATATGGATCAGATTGAATGATGTTCCCCAACAATGTCTCTCTATGTCCTAATTAATGGAAACTGGGAACGTCATTTCTTAGGGAAAAGGTCTTCACAGAACTAACAAAGTTAAAATCTTAAAATAAGGAGATCATCCTGGATGATTTGAGTGAGTCCAAAATCCAATGACATGTCCTTCCAAGACAAAGGTAGAGGGAAATTTGAGACAGACAGAATAGGAGAATACACAAAGGAGAAAAGGAGACAATTTTACCAAAAAAGGAAACGTTAGAGTGAAGTGACCATAAGCCAAGGAAGTCAGGAACACTAATGACTACCAGAAACTTTATAAGGCAAGGTACAGAATCTCTACTAGGTCACTTAAGGAAATATGGCCTTGCTGACACTTTGATTTAAGACTTCCAGCCTCTAAAATTGTGGGAGTATATATTTATCTTGTTTTAACCACCCATTTGTATGGGCAGTCGCAGGAAGCTAATGAAGATATTGGCATCTGGAAGTCAGGTTCTGCTACAACAAATACTTAAAAAATAGGAATGTGGCTTTGAAATTTGGTAACGGTTAAAGACTGGAAGAATTTGGAGAAGCACAATAGAAAATTCCTGAATTGTCTTGAAGAGACTTAGTAGAAATATGAATGTCAGATTAATCGTGATGTGCACTTAGATGGAATTGAGAAACATGGTAGAGAAAGTCTCTAATGCTTTAGATAATAAATAAATTTCATAAATTGAATATTGGTGTAAATATGACTGTTAAATGCATGATGGAGAGGACTCAGAAGTATATATATTTGGAAGCCAAGGGAAAGGTGTTATATAGTGATCAGAAACTTGGCTGAATTGTGTTTCCCTCTTCAGGGAGACGTAGAACTTGTAAGTGATGACTTTAGCTGAGGAGGTTTCCAAACAAAATGTTAAGAATGCAGCCTGTTTTTTCTTTGCTGCTTATTGAAAACTGTGAAAGGAAAATAAAATAAATTGAGGAAGTAACTATTAAGCAAAAAGCAACCAGCATTTGATGACTCAAGAGGTTCTAAGCCTGTACAAATTGCAAGGAATACTACAATTAGAAAATTCACTGTTGGAAACCTGTGCTGTGAAGAGAAGTCCAAAGATATTACTGGACAAATTTCTGCCAAAGGTTTACAAATTAAGAATTTACTTTTAAATCTCATTATAATCTGAGAATAGAAATGGTATTATCCAAAGGGAAAAAAAAAATCTGTGGAGGATTCTTGTCTAATGATATGAATCACTGTGATTCACACAGGAGAACCACTAGGTTCTTGAGACTGTTTTAGCAGACATACTGCTAGCTTGGACTGAAAGGAACATAAGATGATAATATGACAGAAAATTGCAGGATTTTCAAAATTCTACAGGCAAGAAACAGAAATATAGAGCTACTCAGCTGTAAATGTGTGTGAACCTTCAAGGAAAAGGAAGAATTACTCAAAGGCAGAGGCTGGTGGAGCAATGGGTGTAGAAACTAAAGCAGATGGGATCTCATACCCACAGGAGTGAGCCTCAGGCCAAGAGAAAGGATCTGTGAGTTACAAAAGATTAATTACTCTGAGGCCCTGAAACCTAATGGAATTTGTCTTGTTAGATTTCAAACTTGCTTGGGACTGGTGACCTTTTCATTGTTTACAATTTCTGCCTTTTGGAATGGGGCTGTCTATCTTATGCCAGGCCCACCATTATATTTTTAAGGCAGATAACTTGTTTTCTGGTTTCACAGGTTCATAAATGGAGAGAAATTTTGCCTCAGGATGAATCATATCCAAAGTCTCATGCATATCTAAGTTAAATTATCAGATTTGACTTCTGAGTTGATGATATATAGAGGAGATTATAAATTTAGAGTTTGTGCTATAATGGATTTAGGCTTCTGAGTATGCTGGGATAGGTTGGCTATTGCTGCATATAGATTCACATAAATTTTCAGGGGCTGGGGTTAGACTGTAATAGGACTGGATGGTGACTATCATAAAGATAATTTCACATCTTAAACTCCAGAACATGTAAATGCTAACTTATCTGGGAAAAGAATCTTTGCAGATGGAATTAAATTAAGGATTTTCAGATTAAGATACTAGCCTGGATTATCTGGGCAGGATCTAAATCCAATAACGAATGTCATTATATGGGAAAGGTAGAGGAATCTTTGAGTCAGACAGAAGAGGAGAAGATGTATGGAAGAGGAGGATGCAGTATGACCATGGAGGCAGAGATTGGAGTGATGTGACTTCCAAGGAAGCCAAGGGTTGTCAAAGGCCACCAGAAGCTACAATAGGCAAGAGAAGCATTTTCCCCTTCAGTGTCTGGAGGCATTGAGGCCCTGCCAACACATTGATTTTGAACTTCTGCCTTTTTTAGTTGTTAGAGAATAAATTAATTTTGTTTTAAACTACCAAGTTTTTAATAATGTGTTTGGGCAGCCACAGAAAACTCACACACTTTAATACAATCCTCTCACATTTAGCCTGATATTACGCTGTTTCTCTAAGTGCCTGACATAATACAACTGAGAAAGAAGATTTTTACAAAGTTTTTAATACAAAACTGGGAATTAATTTTTTCTTTTGGACATATTAAATATAAGATGTCTAATATATCTAAGCAGAAATGTCACGTAGGCAGTTTGATATTTGGGTCTGAAGACTAGTGGAAATGCCAGTCCTGGAGAAATAAATGTAGGGAACATTGCCACGTAGATGATATTTAGTGATACGGAGCTGTATGAAGTATCCTGTTAAAAATGTTGTAAATAAAGAAGAGATGGTTAAGGCCTGCCCTGGAGGACTTCTGCATTTTACATACTCTCTGAGAACATTAAGCCAGTGAAGAAAAATAAGAAGAAAGAGCCAGTAAGGATATGTGGTTTGTCTGCCAGATAGTGCCTAACTCCCTCCTCATCTTTAACCTCATTCCTTGCCTCCTGTCTTAGCCTTCTTCCTCTTTTGTCCTCCAACTGTTCTTGGACTCAATATTACAGAAGTCGATTCATGATGATTGAATCCTTGATTTATATCAATGATGATTGGGTTGCACATTTTATAAGATTTTTTAAGCTGGGATTTTTATTACTTTTTAAAAATTCTTTTGAAATATTGCCCAAAGACAGACCTGTGTCAAAATATAAGAACCATATAAATATTATCAAAAATAAGCAATTTTTTCTGTTCATTGTTTCTAGTGTACAATGAGAAAATGAGGGCATACGAGATGCCCTGGAGAGGTCAGCATCAGAGGGCACTGAGGACTATAAAAATCTGGCTGAATCAAAATTTCTCCAGTTATTCCTGTGGCGCAAAGGATACTTTCTGCCTGATGCACTAGAAGCTAACCTATGACACTGGGTTTTTGAGAAATGAAAAGTGTTCTGTTATAAGCCAACCAATGAGTCCAGCTCAATTCTGTCTCGCTGCACTGACTTTAAGGCAATAATTTTATTAGGAAAGGTTTAGGGAGTAGATTCTGGGATTAGCAGGTGACTGGTAGAAGGGAAGGGGAGGTCTGGAAAGTCCTCAGGCATGCACAGTTATCTCTTCATGCTGCCTGAGGGATCAAATGAGCAAATTTGGAGGGAGTTAGTATAAAACATGCAGTGTAAATTCAGGCTTCAATGTCAGTAAGCTTGTTCTGCCCAAACTCCAATGGGTCATATTGGCTCCAACTGATTTCAGCCAGTTTTTAAAATCTCACAGTTGGAGGAAATTTCAGCATTTCAGCAAGTTGATTCTTTTCTAATCTACTATCCTACAAACTCAAGATTTTCTGTTAGTCATTGGTTTCTTTAACTCTTTGGGGCATGGTTTCTCTCCTACTGTCTGTCATACCTCCTAAAATATGCCCAATAGCTTTTTTCTTCTTCAGATCCTGTTTCTTTCTTAATTATCTGCCATTTACTCTGGATCAATATAGCATTAAAATATTCATTACTTTTCTCTCTTCTCTTTTATGTATATAAACTTTGGTGTATCAGAGTCTGCTGGTAACCTCTCAATACTCAATATTCATCCCTCTTTTCTTTAGGTGGGAATTTGGCCACCTCCTAAAAAGACAATATCTCCCTGCCTCTCTTGTAGGTAGATGTGGCTGTTATTAAGATATAGCCAGTGGAATGCAAAAATTATTATCACGTGGCAGATTCCACAAATATTCTCTCAAATAATCATGGCAAAGTTCCTTTCTCCTTTCACCCTTTCCCAGTGACTGGAATGCAGACAAAATGCCAGCCTTCGAAATAGACACTAGCAGGAGAGCAACAAGATGAAAAATAATCTCTGTCCCATGAACTGTGCCAAGCCAGTTTATAAGCCTGCTTAAGAACATTTAATTGAGAATTGTGTATCTTATTTTCAGCACTTTTAATTGGAGGTCATTGTAATTTACATTTGAAAGTAAACGCAATTGATGCCAGGTTTTATTTTTGGAACTGAGTTGCTTCAAGTAACAGAACATGTGTCATTGGCTTAATGGAAGTTGCCCAGCAGCAGATAGCAAGGATTTACATTACAGACTAGAATTTTGTAAGCTTATAATGCAATAGCAAAATATGGTAAATCTTTCCTGTTACCTGCATATGGCAAATCAGGCACTGATAAAGTAGTAGAATAAGAAGCAGTTATAAGATATTGCTACAGTTAAATTGTATTTCTCCAAAAATCGTAAGTTGAAACCCTAATCCGTGGTGCTTCAGATTATGACTATATTTTGACATATGGTCCTTAAAGGAGGTAATTAAGTTAAAATGAGGTTATTGTTGTTGGCCCTAATCCAATATGATTGATGCCCTTATAAGTCAGGAGGAACTTAGGACATATGCAGGGGGAAGGCTATTTTAAAGACACAGGGAGAAGATGCCATTTAAAGCCAAGAACAGAGACCTCAGAAGAAATAAACCCTGCTGACACCTTGATCTTGGAATTCTAGCCTCCAGGATTTTAATAAAATGAAGATATATTGTGCATTAACTACTCTTGCCACCATTAGGTAAGTTTATAAGAAAGAGAGTAACTTAACTTGTAGATAACCACCTGCTGAGAGAGATGAAGAGGGATACAATTAAGTCAAAGAAGGCCTTCTCTGAAAGCAGCACACACTTATTCACTAACAGCAGACCAATAATATGGCAAATTGCTGGGTTGAAAAGCCAACCACTGCTATACCTCACAGGGAAGCAGCTCTAAGCACTGGTTCTCAATATGGAAGCTTAGCAGGAGATAAAACTATACTTCAGGTCTTTTTCCAGGATTTGTCATTATTAGTTCTCAGTGAAACAATCGAAGCCCCGCTGGGTAAAATATATAATTTAAGTTGCTACTTCATACCAACACTTTCTTTTACAATTACTTCTAGCTAGGAATAACACAAATAAGAGAGTTGGGTGTGAATGAAACCTAAACCACATAGATCTCCAGTCTTTAAGACGGCATCTAATAAGATGATTGGCAGTGTTGGAAGGAAATCTTCCCTGGATTTCTTGGTGATTTGACATGGTCTGGACCGCCCAAGCAATAGACATTGTCAAATTATAATGATAGAACACGCATCCTCTTCTTTTCCCCAGAACTACCTCCTCTTTGGATTCTAAGAGTGGTAGATATGAAGTCTTTTGTCTCCTTTTTCACCGGAGACAACTGTTCCTTCTTCAAAAGATACTAGAACTTTTCTATTATCTCCATGATTCAATGTTTACATTCTTGGTTGTAGAATTTCTTCTCTTCCACCAATAGAAGATCTTTTTACATTCCAGAATAAAAGATAAGCACCTTTTATAAGTCCAGAAGCATAGATGGTTGGCTCCTATGTAAGCTTTAAAATTCGTAATTTTGGAGTTTCTCTACTGTGGTGTAGAGACCCCTCTAGGTGCAGGGTACATTTGGATTTCATTACATAGCCCTATTAAGGACTGGGGTATGGGCAAATAGCAACATCCCTAAGGTATTCTGTGAGTCAGTAAAAAGAGGTTTTTTTGTTTTGTTTTGTTTGCTTTTGCATGTGTTCTTGATAATCTCTGTTGTTTCTGCTAGTGTATTTGTGTGTATGTGTGTATCTATTGAACTATATTTCTATCTTCTATTTATCCAATCTGTATGTATATACATATCTACATCTATTTATCTTTCTATATAATCTACCTAGTATCTATCTATCTATCTAATCTAAACAAGTAGGGTAACATTTTCAACTCTTCACAGTTTTACACCTAAGAGATGTATATGTGGCAGCAAGGATATGACACAAAGCAAACATGTAAGAATTATACTAAGTAATTTTTTTGAGAATTGTATTGCAAAAATAAAAACAACAAAAAAGTAATCAAATAATATTTCAAACCTAGCCTGAAACTCTTCCAAACAATCCAGAGGCCAGCAAACCTACCTCTATATAAGTATCATTTTAAAGTTTTTCAGCCTCTTAAAAGGACATCTGTTTCATTGCCTACTTCACATGTGGACAGAGCACATAATGGGCAAAAATAAACCTTCCAGAAAGAAGGATCCAGAGGCCATAGAGGACAATGAAAAAGGTAATTCCTGCCAGAGAGTAAATCCAGCCACTAACAGATGGTGTAACATGAATTAACTACACTGCCAGTAAAAGGAACCTTCAATTTCTTCCCAGACTAATGATGGCCTTGTGTTTCCCACTCCTCCTTTTTCTAAATGCAGGTTTTGAAATGTGTTACTTATTACCTCAGTACAATTGTATGGTAAATGTGTTAGGGATATATAACTTGAATTTTAATTTACAGATGTAAAGTAAATTTTTCTACCTACTTGTATAGGAGATATTAAAACTTACTCTGTGTTTTAACACAACCATCATAACCAACAAAATCTCTTAAAATATAATAATATTTGAGTGACATCACTATGCCAGAACCTCATTGGCCTGACCAGAGGACAATGATTCTTGTTTTATTAAATAATTATTTGTGTGCAGACTCCTGGACTCATCCCTTCCTAACCAGAGAGCTTCTTTTCAATCTTCATTAGCATAACTAAGCATCAGTAACACATACTTTCCCCGCTTTCTAGTGATTAGATATTTCTGATTTGCATTCTTAGTGAATCAGTGATTTTATTCTACTGGTGTATCTCTTTGCCTGGCAGGTTAATAAGCCTGGTTTTCTTTTGTCATTGGATATTTTTTTTTATTGTATGCTTCTTTAAATTACTGAAGGCCATTGTTTACAAAGGTCACAGTACAACAAGGACTTACATCTTGATCTGATAAAGAGGACTGTATATTATATAGGGATCTTGGAGTTTGAGTTGAATGAAATAATAGATTAGGGCTTTAGAATGTTTTCTCCCCTAAGAATGAGATTAAATATATAGAATAGAAAAATGAATACTGTGTTTGCAGAGATTTTTTTTTAATTTTTTATTTTGGTAGAAAGGAGGTTTCGCCACGTTGCCCAGGCTAAACGTTGAACCCCTGTGCTCAAACGATCAGCCCACCTTGACCTCCCAAAGTGCTGGAATTATAGGCATGAACCACCATGCCTGGCCTGTGCTTGGGTACTGAAGTTGCAAAACAGATAGACAGCTTTTGGTAGAAACCTAATATATTTTATTTGATATCATTAGATCATCATATATTTTGCTGCCAGTGAAACACTTTTTAGCCCCTTTTGCCAGGTATAGCTTTGCAAAAAAAATTATGACCACTGGGAAGTGAGTGGAGGTGCATGCAGCTCTCAGAAACATTCTATAAATGTTAGTTGGCATGCTGCATTTGTCCTTTCTTATTTTATCTGCTCCTTCCTGATGACTGGAATTAATATTAATTAGATGGCTGTATTGGATTCCCCAACTTGGAAGTGTGTTGACTTTGGGAATGTAGGCTATGTAAGATGATTGATATAAATGTAAGACATTTTGTGCTTCGTGGAGAAGAGCATCACATTGTACTCAACTTCTATACATTTGAATATTTCCATATAATAAATAAAGTTGTATTTTGTAAAGCCATTATTATATCTGCATTCTTCATTATTTTAGTCAATCCTAATCATAACTGTTTGCCAAACTAAACTATTAAATTGATAACCTCTCAGATGACTATTTCAACTTTTTCTGATTCTTTCAGACAGCATTGGAAGTTTTCTCCTGCACATAACATGTATGAAATAGCACAGCCATAATTAGAAATTTACAAGCACATCTATAATTGTCAACTGAGATTTAAAACTTAGAACTCTTCATGTCAATCACAACACCCTTCCTCGTTCTCTAAAATTTACTATACCTACTTTTTATTTCTATAAGGATCTCTACCTAACAAAAAGCAATCATCTATTACTAATGTTTTATTTACCTAAATTATTTTAGCATTTATGTTTTATACCATGTATTTTGTTACTTCTTAGCACATGTGAATTATATTATAAAGTAGTTTCATAATATTTTGTTATATTCCTTTGGTAGTTGTGAAAACATGATAGCACTCATCTAAACTTGTAATAGACACAAATTCTAGATTCTATTTATTGAGGTATATTGCAGGTCAAATACTATAATAGTTCATTTAATTTCCAAACTATCATACAAGTAGTTCATAATAATGTATAGAGTTGAATACTGACCTCTTTCAAATTTTACCACCCAGAATATGTGAGGGTGACATTATTTCAGACAAGAATGTCTACAGATCTAATTAAAGTAAATACCTTGAGCTGAGATAATCCTAGACTAGGTTGGGCCTAACATCCAATAAGAGTATCTTTGCACTTTGGGAGGCCGAGGCGGGTGGATCACAAATGAAACCCACTCTACTAAAAAACAAAAAATTACCGGGGTGGTGGCAGACCTGTATCCCACTACTCGGAGAGGCTGAGGAAGGGAAGGCAAAAAAAAAAAAAAGAGTATCTTTGTAAGAGACAGAAGATGGGAAGACACACAGAGATACACTGAGGGGAAGGCCATGTGGAGAAGGAAGAAGACATTGGAGTTATGTTTCTAACAAGCCAAGGAACATGAGGGTTAGCTAAGCCACCAGAAGATAAGAAAGAGACACTGAACAGACTCTCTGAGCCTCCAAAGGGAACCAGTCATGCTAACACTTCTGGCCTTCAGAACTTTGAGACAATAAATTTTTGTTGTTTTAAATCACCCTATGTGTGGCCATTTGTTATGACAGCCCCAGGAAAACAATACAGATTTTGTTACCAGGAAGTAAGGTGCTGCTGTAACAATTAACTGCAAATGCAGAAGGTGATTTGGATTTGGGTAATGGGTAGAAGTTGGTAGAATGTGGAGGCACCTCTTGAAGAGATATTGGTAGAAACATAAATATTAAGACTATTGTGATAAGGCTCAGAAGGAAGTGAAGAACACCGTAGAGAATGCTTCTCACTTCTTAAAGAACACATAATTTTTTGAATAGATGTCGGTAGAAAGACAACCATTAAAGATCTTTCTGGTGATGTCTCCAAAGAAAATGAAGAACAAGTTATTGTAAACTGTAAGAAACCCGATCCTTGCTATAAAGTAGCAGATATTTTAGCTGAATCATGTTCTACTATCAGGTAGAAAGAAAGACTTGCAAGGTTAAACTTGAATATATAGCTGGGAAAGTTTCAAGTGAGGTGTTGAGGGTGAAGTATGGTTTTTCCTTGTTCCTTAAAGTAAAATATAAAAGAAAAGAGATAAACTGAAGATGGAACTGCTATATGAGAAGGAATCAGCACTTGATGATGTGGCAGATTCTTAGCATATCTACATTGCAAAGGATGGAAGAATTAGGAATTTCACTGTTGGAAGAGCAAATTCTAAAGAGAGGGTCAAGAGTATGGCTGAACAAACTTTTGTTGAAAAAATTAAGTGTGTGATTCATGGATCCAATCAACCATCTTAGGAGAAGCCAGAAATAGAAATGGAGTTATTTCAGAAATGCACAACCTTTTTCTAATGGTGCAGACCACTTCATACATAGTAGACCCACAACATTTTTGAAAATGTTATATAAGCATAAACATTGGCAGCTTGGATTGAAAGAAAAAGACATGTGATGGAAAGAAGGAAGATGAACAATCTTCTGGGATGTCAAAGGAATAAATTTTGCTGATAAAATAACTCAGCTGAAAATATGCCAACCTTTAAATAAAGAAGAAATAACTACTCAGGTGTTGAAGGCAGTGTAGCCACTGCCAAGCGTGGAGGAGAAAGGCATGGACTGCATTCTCCCAGAAAGGACCAACCCTGCTGGTAAGTAGATTTCAGACTTAACAGTCTCTGAAACTGTGAAAGAATGATTTTCTGTTGCTTTAAGACACCCAGTGTGTGATAATTATTATGGCAATCCTAGGAAAGTGACATATAGAATATTCGCTTTACATGTGGGTGCAACAACCCTTGAGAAGTGTAAATAACATCATCATGGTCACACAATTATTGCATAATAAAGTCAACTTTTGCACCCAAGGAGTCTGCTCCAGAGAATTAATCAATCAATGCAATATCTCATGGGACATTTTACTTTTTTAGAAAGTTCAAAATATAATTATGGACTGAAGACATAATCGATTGATTCATTTAGTTTGTGGTCATTCCTATCAATGTTCTCCAGATACAGAATTTTCAGGCAACCACAATCCCTGCAGGAGCTGTAGCATGAATATGACCAGTATACAAAACATAATATTTATGACCAGAACCAAAGTATCACCAATGAAAGATGGCAGAGCAACCTCAATCATAAATGGCACTACCTTAATAGAATTAACATGAACACAGCCATGTGAAGACCAAGAAGCCGGAGACCATGAGCTTGCCATTTTCAGCTTTATGAGGTTTTCAGTGCTAGTATAAAATAAGAAACTGAGAAACGTGTTGCAGTAGTAAGATATTGTATTTCAGGCTTAGGTATCTGCAATTGTACTGAGTCAATCACTAGAGGATTACACTAGGTATATTAGTAACCTCACCAAGATTTTTTAAAATGACCATCATTACACAATTAAATTATACAATTAAATACAATACAGTAAGATACAATGTTTGACTATATTATTTTACTATATGATGCATATATAGTAATAATACCTTCTTGATATGTTAACTTCTAGTTGGGGAATGCTAAAATTGCACAAAATTGAGGATGAAGGAGCAACTATAGTATTTTTCACAATTTTAAAAGCAATTATTATCAGACATATTTGTATGTAATATGCAATCTGTGCTAGCAAACATTAGGAAGCTCTAAGTCGATTGTCTTAAAAATAATATATATTTTATAATTTTACACACACACACACACAATTTTTTTTGAGGTCTAGCAATCTAAACCCCTCATTTTGAACTGAGGAAACTCAAAGCACAAACTCACCTATTTAGATTAGGATAAAATTTTGCTTAGAATAAAAATTCCTGATTTTCTTTTTAGCTTTTCTTTCCAATATACTCTACAGTCTCTATATATTTGGTATGCTACAAGCTCCAGAATTCACTTTAGTGATACAAAAAATAAACTTGTATTTAACAAGTTTATTTAACAATACTAAATAAACTTAGTATTTAACAGTTTATTTTATCCTTCTCATCAAGAAACCTGCCATTTTTTGTTGTTTTCTTAGCTAACATTCATAAAAGCAGCATCAAAGAAGGATATTAATGTGTAGAAAAATGTTCTTACATACTTGCCTAAATTATGTATTTGATTAAAACTACTATAACAGCCATGCCTTTCTAACCAGTAAAATGAATCTCATGCATCAAGGTAATGACTAGACCTTTAATGTGATATATTGTAAGCTACAATACCTGTAGAAATGAGTGAGGAAAGAATAATTACAAAGGAAGTATGTGTTTGAGGAAACAACTTTTGCAATTAGAGGCCTGCATTTAAGGAATGCCAGTGTTTCTGTGTTTCCCCTGAATATTCTTGGTAACTAGCACAGTGTTGTAACAATTTTAAGACATTACAAATTAACATATGTGACCATGATAATTTATCTATGAGGAATATTTTTAAATTAATGACTCTTCATGGTTTTATATGTATATTCAAAACATAATAATCAACTGGGTGCAGTGACTCATGCCTATAATCCCAGCTCTTTGGGAGTCCAAAGCAGGTGGATCACCTGAGGTCAGGAGTTCGAGACCAGCCTGGCCAACATGGCAGAACCCCATTTCTACTATAAATACAAAAATTAGCCAGGTGTGGTGGTGGGCGCCTGTAATCCCAGCTACTCGGGAGACTGAGGCAGGAAAATGGCTTGAACCTAGGAGGCGGAGGCTGCAGTGAGCCAAGATCACACCACTTCACTCCAGTCTGGGTGAAAGAGAGAAACTGTCTTAAAAAAAATTTAAAAATAAAGAAGAAAATAATAATCAATTTACTTGCAAGTTAGAGGCAATTTATTTTCTAAGGCCAGCTTATATATCTCAAATTGTTTTGACCTCCACAGTAACTTGATTCTATAGCATTGGACATCAAAGCTGAAAAATATGTAAAGAAAATGCTTTAAGAATATGCAAGACTCTCTGGATTCTGTACATCATTAATTCAGCCTTCCCAGAATATTTGGTTGACACATCTCTATGAAACTTTGAAATCTCTCACATATTATAATTCCTAACCAAAGAAGAGTTCTCTAAACAAAATTCTATCAGGCCAAAGATAGTAACTGTGGAAAAAATAAAAAAGCTTACATCCTAATCAGCATTGCCTAAGAAAGAGAAAATGGTAGGCAGAATGAAAAATAAAACAGTTTAAACAATAAATTTAGTTCCAATCATTCAATGTGACTTAATGGTGACAGAATGGAGTCAACTGCATTAAACAAACAGACCTGGTAGATCATAAGTTTCTAAATACAAGAGCAAAGCCAGAACTGTAATGACATTTCTTGTTACAGTCATCCCTCAGGATCTGTGGCGGACTTGGTTCCAGGACCTCCTACAGATACCAAGATTCACAGATGTTCAAGTTCCTAATATAAAATGGCATAGTATTTGCATATAGCCTACACACATCTTCCCATATACTTTAAATCATCTCTAGATAACTTATAATGCATAATACAATGCAAATGCTATGTAAATAGTAGTTATACTGGATTGTTTAGGAAATAATGGCAAGTAAAAATGTTTGTACATATTCATTACGGATGTAGTTTTTTAAAGCGTATATTCAGTCTATGATTAAATATATTCAGTTCAATACTGGTTGAATCCATAGGTGCAGAATCCACAGATACAGAGGATAGATTGTATTTATATTGTAGTTACAGATTATAAAATGCTTTCATAAACATACTCTCTTTTTAACTTTAATCATTACAACAACCTTCCTAGGTTGGCAAGTCAAGGACTCTTTTTGACATTATTGAAATGAAAACAACTTTTAGGGAAGGAGGGACCCAATTAATAGTTAGCTGAACTGCAATGATGAGAGTCATCACTCAATACTAGGTATCGTCAATCCTGTAATCTCTTCGCTACCCTAACTTGCAGTCATTGACATGATAATGTAGCCTGCATGATATTAAAGGTAAACCAATTAATTGTATTCCTCAGCTACAGTTTACAGGAATATATTTGAGAGGGTTATAATGTTTGTGATTTTTGAATCTGGCAATTTGTTTTAAGCTGATACCGTCTCTCAAAATATTACTCTTTCCACCAGATAAAAAATATATTATTCTTTCCACCAGAAAAAAGAAAAAAATATTATTTTCCCTAAAGGGTAACAGATTTTTGAAAAGCCAATTACACGCAAAAACATGATCCAAATTAACATATTTAGAGAATATTCTGAACAAAGCTTCTAAGATTAGAGAGACTGATAGTAGCTAAGTATGTGGTAATATAGATACATTTCATTATCTGTTTGAGTGTGGATTTTTCAGATTGTTCAAAAAAAGCTCTTTGAAAAGTACACTTAAAGGGAACAATATGGGGAACAATATGCATCACAGTTGAAAGAATCCAAACTTGTAATGAACTAATACCAAGTATATGAGTATAGGCCTTGAGAAAATAAAGCAACATATTTATACAAACTCATAATGAGAGAAGAAACAGCAAATATGAAAGAATATAAATCAGATCAAATACATTATTTTAGTTATACTTGGCTATGGTCACTTACTTAATTCTAAGTAATGAGAAATTGAATACTTTGGCTTCAATTCTGTTCTTTTTTAGTGTTTGTCACTAGAAAAAAATTCAATCTGGATCTCTAAGTAAAATTGTACATCAATGTACACATTATATCCAGCAGCCTATTCATATTTCCCTTGAAGGTGCCATTGATATCTCAAACTCAAAAATTATCATTTAAGTTAATTATTCACCCTGTCTCTCAAGAATGTCTTCTCCTATGATTGCATATTTTAATGAGAGGCACTACTGTAATTCATCCAATTTCCTAAACTACAATTCTGTGTGGCCCCCCTTGATTTCTTCTCCTCCCATATTAGTCATAGCCAAGATATTACCAAATCCTATCTTCAGTGTTCTCAATAGTTTAGAATCCACTTCATTTTCTCCACCAAATTATTATGTCAGTTAATACTATTACCATATCCTGTTTAAGTTACTAATCTTCCCCAACTCTAAGCTATTACTCTCTAATTATTTCTGCACTCTACAGTAAAAGATGATTTTTTTTTGAATCCCAAGTTGATCATAGCACTGCCTAATTAAATCCTTTTTATCTTTCCCCATGGCTGTCTGCATGAACCCAACATACTTCAAGCTTACCTGTCATCATCTTTCACCAGCTACCTGCATAATGAGTTTAGGAGGAGTTAAACTGTTTGCACACTACACCTAAGCAGTGCAGAAACCACTAGTTTGCTCAAGGCCTTTGGGAATATATTTTCATTTATAATTCTCATCTCTTCTTTTCCGTCACTTTACTTACACTCAAACAATTACCTGTCCTTTCTTTGGTAAACCTTCATTTTCTCTGCCTAGATTAGACTCCGTGTCTGATTAGACTACCTGTTCAATTATACCTTCATATAGGATGCTTTTTTACGTTTCCTCACAACTTACTGTACTGTGTAGGAATAGCCTATCGCCTTCTCTCTCAACAGGACTGTGAGTTTTGGGGTAGTACATAGTAAGTTTTTGTCAGTCACCACATTCTCAAAATCTTCCCATTTCAATCAGTTTATTTTTAGTTTTCATAAAGTTTTGAGTGTAAAGCCCCATTAATCACTGACATCAACAGTCATATGGACTAAGTGGACCCCTATCTTTAACAATGAAGCACAGTTCAGCAAAACCTATAGCAAAATGATGTGTTTTCCACTTTTATCTCTGTTTATAAAAGCTGTGGTTAAACAAGATAGATTCTTAAAGTCAAGAAATCACAGATACTTAGAGTTGCAGAGACAATTGCTTTTAGGGGTGGGGGTTATTGAAATCAATGTGTCTGACACTATAATGAGGGCTAACCTGGCACAAAAGGATCCTAAATAAGTGTCCTCAGTCTCTGTCCTTTTTTTCAAAATAGTTGAACCAATGTAAGTCAACTATCCAATGTGCATGTTTTTCTTTGTGAAATTCAGTTTTAGGACATTCTTCAAAATATACGGCAACCTTATGACCAGGAGTAATGGAAGCAATCTGGAAACTTCAACTCACTGCCAAGTAACACTGAAGAATTCAAAATGGATATTATATCATCTATTTATATATGCATATTATTATATATACTATATATACATTATCTGTAATTGTAAATTATGTATATAGTACACATGCATTATATAAATATATTAATTGCATATGCATTATGTGTGCACGTGTAAATGTGCATGAATGTATTGCTGCCCACATCACTAAATTAGACTCAATATCACTTAAGTCAAAACACCTGGAAAAAAATAGATTCTACCACATTTTAAAGACCTAAAATAATAAAATCAATTATACTACTAAAGCAATTCTTCTATCTTCATTTTATTTTCCCCCTATGATGGACAAATTTGTTTCCAATGAATAATTTAGTGAATTTTTTGCCGTAGATAATTAACACTTTCTGAATATTTCCTATCAGTATTCTACAATAAGGCATACTGACTTACCTATCACCATAAGTATTAAACCATATGCTGTAGGATAGAATATTTATATTAGTATCTTAATAAAAACTTTCAGAAAATTACCTACACATACAGCAAAATGCATCTTTAGGGATCCCCTGCAAATATTTAAAGGTATCTTTTGTGCAAGGAAAATAAGATAGTAAAAGTCTCGTATGTAAGTTTTTAAAGAGTTAGAGTATGCTCTTAGCACTCTAGTCTTGGTATTAAAGGCTTCCACAAGAGCCAAGACTCTTTGACATTTAAAATAGTATTTTCTCCTCCTAGAGAAACTGCTTACATATGATTTCACCTGTATTTTTAAGTCTTCTTATCTGAGGTATACACTTGTAGCACAGCATGTTTCTAAGCTCTGAGTGCATATACAAAGAGTGTCTATAAATTAAAAATATAATAAAAAGAGAAAGATACCCCATATTTCAATTATTCTTATTTCTTATTTCTCTAATTCAAAACCAATTGAAAACTAGCTTATTTTCCAAGTTTAGGATATCACTTATTATTTGGTTTGGAGTACCATATTACATTGATTTGAAAAAAAAATACAGCATAACTCTGGAGTCATAATACTTTTCTCTTTCTCGTGACAAAAATCCATGTTAACAACCAATGGTGAAGCTCTTTCTTCTGCTTAAATAATGTTTTAATTTTCTTCTATATTATAATTGAGGACTAAGCTATGGATTCTACTCAAGGTTTCTTCTACAAAATTAATATAATTTCAGTGGTGTGATGAGATACTGAAATAGAGCAAAGAAGCTTAATTGTTTTGGAGAAAAGGATAGGCTAAAGCCTTCGTACCTCTCCTACCCCATGGCTAGTGGTCAGCCTGAGCATAGTGTTAATAAAGGTTTTGAGGCTGAGAGTGGTAGTTCTGGGGAAGGGTGTCTGGATCAATTAGTGTTATTTTTTTACAGCTCAAAGATAAATGCTTAGATTACCCGGTACATGGTGGTATTATAAAAGTGCAGATGATGATTACTACTTTATAAACATGATGATAATACAAATTACTTTTTATTAAGATTTTTCTCACTAGTTAATTACAACAGATTTTGATTTGATTGTGAATAGTAAAAATGATAGGATAAAAAGCCTGCATGTTACTTTGTTGGGGCTCAGAGAACAATACCTCAAAATGAAAGCCACAGAAGCAAAAGTTTATCTCTGACCTTCTCCTGCCCTCCTGTCTCTCAGTTCCATTCTCCCCCAAGGATAGGCACAGAAACAAAACTCCTTCTTCCCCAAGGTAGGTCATAAAAACCAGAATCCCTTTTCCCCAGAGCCAACCATAAAACCTAAAAATATTACTCTAAACATTCCCTCTGCCTTTCTGTGTAAAAACTGGCCATAAAAAATTATCTGACCTATCTTGTTTGACTGTAGGTCATAAGACTTCCATTCCAGAGAAGGTCCTGCCCCAGACTCACAAGGTAGAAATGTCACTGAGAGAGGCCAAGAAGAATCTGCACAGAGAGGTTTTGCTGGGTTTCCCCACTCACAGCATTAGATCATATCCTTTCTGTCCAGTCATACTTCTACATGGCTATCTATATTTTGTTGATCCTAAGTATAAAAATAGACCACTTCCCCTGTATATTTGGGTCTTTATTCTGAAGGCTCTCATTTATACATATTAAATAAATTTGCATGTTTTTTCTCTAATTAATCTGCCTTTTGCAAGTTGATTTTTCAGCAGACCTTCAGAGGGTCAATTCCTCTTCCCTTCAATTCCAAAAAAGAATATAATGCTAGACATGAAGATGATTATTCTTCAAAAACATGTTTGGGATACAGAAGAGATTTTGTATGTTAAATTTTATGCAAACAAATTCTGAGAGAGAAGAGAGATTCTAAAAGAGGAGAGATAGCAGCTGACCCAATGAAGGCTGGGGGAAGGCGTGGCAAAGAAATCTGCGTTTCCAGTTGGCCAAGATTATGAGAACAATGAAACAGATTTAAAAAAATAGAAATAAAAGTGAGTCTAGAATATGGAAAAGATGGAATTTAGAGGAAAAAGAACATAATTTGGGGGATAATTGCACTTTATAAAAAGGAATGTTGACAATTCTGATTGTAAAGTATGTAGAGGTAAATTGGTCAGGTATATACAAAGATATATAATGGAAATAAAGGCAAGATACCAAATAGAAAAGAAGATAGAAAAGGAGAAATCAAAATAATGAGTTTATTTCACCTATAAAAATCCATTTATAAATTAAAAACGTATGAAATGTATTACATAGTATAAAACTGCATATTAATAAATTCTATATAACAATGGAAAACTATAATCCAGGGACTGTATAGTATAGCTAATTATTACAATACATCAAGCAGATAGGAATCATCATTTTAATTTTATGGATGGTAAACTGAGGTTCCCTGAAGTCATTTACTTAAATAGTATGATTAGTAAATGGTAGGAAAGAGGCTTCACACCTTAATCTTTCTGAAAGTCCATGAGATCTGCAGATCTTCATGGTAAACTTCACCATGTGATTTTCAAGCATAAATAAACCTTCATAAGGATATTTCAGTCAGCATAATTTGAGCTCAAAAGATTAAAGCTATTTCACTATATTTCAACATTATATTTCCCCAGAGGACAATTTAAGAAAAATACATATGCTGTAGTAATCAAACCAATGAAATTGATTGAATTATATTATTAAAGAGTGTATTTATTTTTTAACTCACATAGTTCTGACCCAGCATTTTTGCCGATATATTTTAGAAATCTAGACAAGACAGCTTTAATTGATGTTACACTTTAATACAAGAGCCCTGGTTCTTACATAGCTTCCCAGAAAATAACCATTTTAGAAGATAGGTTTGTGTGAATTTTTATGAATATTTCAGAGACTACCTCATCAATTTCTCTGTTGGCTTGATGACTAAATTTGATTAATTGGATAAAGATTTAATTCTGTTTTCTCAGTTGTAATGTTTTGGTTTTCTTCTCTAAAGGCATTCCACTTATTCAGTTTGTAAATGAAAATAGAATATACAAGTTAATGTGCAATGTGCTTTTAAAGCACATTTGTTTCTAATTTAAAAATGTATTCCTACACCATCATAGGTAGATAGAAATTTCACGGACAGACATCTGTCAAATTTTGATCATCTTTCCAAGAAAATAGCAGTATTCATGCGATCACTGTCTTCCTGCCTTTATGATGCATAACAATCAGCTAGCTTCCACCATTCTAATTCCAGTAGAGGTAAAAACATATTGCTGGGTTTTAAAACGAATGCCAATCATCATATTCACATGATATTACTATAAAAAACATACATTATTCAGCCTATGTCCACTTGCTATAAGTCAACTGAATTAGATTTCAAAGTTCTATTGCAATTCAGAACTGTTTGCATGTCTTTTGGTTTATTTTATAGGACCACACACAGTTAACCATTACAGTTAATCATTATTAGAATGTCATTCTGAATAGGGCTATAGCACACAAAAATGGTGAGTAAAAACCCACCTCTAAAACATTAGCTAAACACTTTTTCTTTATCAAAACAGTTATTTGTGATTTTATTATTTATAAATATCTTTGTTATTTATAGGTATTCTCTGTTTTATATGACTTTAATCACAATCACAAGAAGGATTGTGTATATGTCATATACATTACTGAGGAGAAAACTGTGGCAGAGATAAATGAAGGAAAAGGCATGTAATACAAAAAGACGCTTAATATTGAGGTGAGATGGCCATGGGCACACTTAGGCTATAATATAACTCTATATAAAGAAGCATCCATGTTTCGATCTTTTCTTTGAGGAAATAATGTACCTTTTTATGCCAAAGGATATTTTCTCCACCTGTGCTTTATACCCCAATTTCCTCTGCAGGGATTCTGCTCTATCTGTAATTCACAGTCGATTGTATTTTTAATATTTCCCTTTTCTGCCTGCTTCCATCAAAATATTAAAATAGTTGATGTTCATCCATCATCAGAATAATCCTCCTTCCAGCGTGTGTTTCTATGGAATCAGCTATCATTGTCTTTAACTGACATCTCTTTGTCTTTCATTCACAATAACTCTTGTAGAAAGTTAAATCTGCCATTGCTTTTGCTATTATTCAATATTCCATTCAATATTTTACGTGCTTAACTTTGTTTACTACTCCTGTCCAGTTTCCAGACTGAGAAAAGTTTGAGGGTAGAGATAGAGAGGTAGAGATACAGAATTGAGAATCATCAAAATTTAAATGATTTTTGCAGCTATGTGAGGGAAAGACCATCTCCCAGGGAAAATGTATGGCATGAGAAGTCCAAAGGGGAAAAGTAGTAAGCTCAAAATGCATTAGAATTTAAGAACAAAGGCAAAGATGTTGAATAAACATGGCTAGAAGATTTATAAGAAAACTAGGACAGAGTGCTAAGGAGAATAGTGAGAGATCAGAATAACAACAAGAAAGAGTGGACAAAAGCCAAAAATGCCACAAAACTGTTAAGTAATTTTGACTATCAACATGAAAGTTATGAGTGACTATTTTTACAGAGGTATCTGGAAGGGTAGGGGTCGAAGTAAAATTATATTGCTTTGAAAAGTGAATAAATGGGCAGTGAGGATGTAGACATAATATTTTCATAGTTATATTTCAACAAATCTGGCTGTGCTGAAAAGCTGCAGAAAAATAGCTATGGCATATGGGCTTAAGGCAAAATTGTGTTTTAAAATAATAGCATTTCTTTACATTAGCATAGCATATAGACACGCATACACATAGGAAGTTTATTCATATTACTTTATCAGCTTTCTGCTATTTTATTCACCTTTTTCTCCCCCGTTTTTCAATTTGTTAATTTTTCTCAGTTTTTTGATAACTTAATGTCACTATTTTGGAAAAAATAATTCAAATTGAATCTAAGTTTTCTGTTCTTCACACATAATATTGAATGCCCTTTCTCTGTCTCTTTATACATCACTTATGTTTTATACTTTTTACTTTTCGAAAACTTTTAAATAAAAATTTTCTTCAGGCTGATTATTAATTACATTTAGTCCCCAAATTCAAACAAAATAATTTATAATCAGATAATTTATGTTTATAATTTGTGTGAGTACCTAACTGAACATATTTCACATTTATAATTATATATTTTGTTTCAAACTGAAAATATTTGAGCTAATTCCATAGGCAAGAATACCTAGAATTAAAACTCAGTGGAGGTCTGCAAACATAAGTCTACATAATCAAAAGAAATACTTTTAACAAATGTATGTACATGAATTCAATTTGACCATTTGATTCTGCACTTATTTGGTTATCAGAAAGATGCAAAATGATATATTTAGACATATGATATTAATCTCTATCAACTACTGTTTTAATGATAGGAGGACTTCCCTTATTCAAACTCTTGCAATATTTTGACATTGTTGTTTGAATAAAGATTAACCAATTCAATATGTCAAAGTAAAATTTTTAGTTCCACTAAAGAATTTGCATTATATGTGCCATATTTCTATACAATAATTGATAGTCAATAATGGAATTTTTCAAAAGCAAAGAGGTATTGGTAGCTTAAATTCTTAGTGGGGTAGTGTTGGAATGTAAGGTTCTCATAGAAATTAATTTTTCCTTGTACTCATGAAAAATTTCTAATTGTTAACATTATTTCAGGTAATTTATATATTTAAAATGAAAACCTTTGCTATGGTAATTTTACTGAATTGCTGATTCAGTAAATAAAAAGCACATTGCATATTATTAGTTATATTATAGTTTCAACCATAATTATTACATTTTAATTATTAAATTTCTAAAATAAAACGGAATGCAGTTTTTGGACTTACCTTTTCTACTGATAAAAATTTTAACAGAAACAAAAAAGTGAAAAAAGCTTTAGAAGACTATTTTAAAATAATTTCTGAGTTAATTAAATACGTTTTTAATACAACTAATAACATTATGTAGGGTTACATAATTCAAATGAAGCCTGCTTATTTAGTAACCAATACATCCCTTTAATAGATAAAACTTAGATGAGTCATTTCTATTACTAAAATATTTATCAGCTCACATATAGGGTGGATACAAATCTCCATTGCAAATATAATCTCTTAAACGTTTAGACTTTGCAAATTAGCATAAAAGCAATACTGAAATAAAATGGTCAAATGTTGAAAATGTTTAGATTTTTTTATTCTTTCTATAAGTAGCTCAGGTAGTATTTTTAAAGTGCCTAAAAATAAATAAAATGGAACAATAAAGAGGAAAATGACACAATTTTTTTCTGAAAATTGACACATATGGGAAGTATTTCCCATTATAATTTTAAAACTTAATTTTTAAAAAGAACAAGCTGTCCACAATATTAGAGAATAACTCAATATTGCTTTATGGTAGATCTGCAAAAATGGCCACACATTCTTCCCCCTTCTGTGTCCATACTCCCCTCTGTGAAACTTTGCTTTCCATTATGATTGTGGGTCCAGTCATGTGACTTGCCTTGTTCAATGAGATGTCAATGAAAATGACAGTAACAAAGGCTTGAAAAGTTCTTATATAGTGTGATTTGTCCTCTTTCTTGCTGTTTTGGGATTCCTATGAATACTATTCACTGAAGAAGCCCAGGCTGGCTTGTTGAAACATGAAAGACAAATGGCCCAGGTATTTTCATTAGGAACAGGGCAGCCCTGCTGAGAGGCAGCAGGCCCCAGAAAAATGAGTGAACCCACCTGAGTCTGAGAGCAATCAAAGTACCATCAACAAAGAATTAAAAGATACACAAATGTTATATTATGCATCACAAGCTTTACTGATACAAAAATTGGTTCTAGGAGTGGGGTGCTACTATTAAAAAATCCTAAAACATTTGGCATCGGATTCAGGATCAGGTTTTGGTTGGCAATACGAAAGAGTCTAGAAAATTGTCAGCAAAGACTTGACACTATCCCAAACAAAACAATTAAAAAAAAAAATTGAACTACAAAAGCAGAGAGTAAACTGCTAAAGTAGATTTGCTAAATGGTGACCCAGATTACATAGTTGTGAAAAAAGTGGTAAAAACTCTTCCCTGTTTCAAATTGAAATATAAAACACGTGTAATGAACTTGTAGGTCTTGATAAGGTGATTTTTCTAGAATATGATAAAAAGTGCCAGTGGACATCTATACACTGTATATGATAATGCTCAGAAAGAGAAGGATGAGTTATTACAGTGCACTGGAAATTTAAACTCTTTCTCAATTACCATTTTTCAAACCAGAAAGAAAGTACAAATGACCTCAGGTTAAAGATCAAATCAAAAGTGTAGCTGCAATACAGTTGGTTGAGACCTTTGAAAGATTTAGTCAGTGAGTGGTATAACCTCTCAGCTAGAAAAAGAAATGGATACATAAAAAAAAAAAAAGATTATTATTACACTAGCCTGGCCACCCAAAGTAGAAAGAAGCCTACCTTAAAAGGAATTGTAAGTGTGATTTTTAGGTCATAGCGAGGACCCAAATAAGAAATTTGCAATGTTTTTAAGGGAATTGTCCTGCCATCTCAAATTGAAAGAGACTAAATTTAACATCAAGACAGGACTGTATGTTTTTAACTTTATATCTTTTGTAGTCAGAATTAGAAAGCTCTTCAGCTACAAATTTAAGATATTTCTTAATGAAAATGATCCTTTCAAAGATTAGAGCCATGGGCTAAAGATAATTATGGACTACATTTGATGTTCTTAAACATATTAGTCTCAAGACTTCTTTGTTCTCATACATATTATTTAGGCTCCAGAGAGCTTTTCATTCTTTTGCTTCTTTTATATCTCTTACTTACCAATTAGATATTAAAACTGGGGACTGAAAATGTTTATTTAAAACAATAATAAACCTACTAACTGATACCATCTTGCATTTTAAGAAAAAACAAACACAGTAATTTGAGTAGAGAAAGTGGCATTGTTTTACATTTTCAAGTGCTATAGTTTGAATGGGTCCACTAAAGTTCAAGTATCTGAAGCTTAATGTCCAATGCAACAGGGTTGAGAGTTAGGACTTTCAAGAGGTGATTAGGTTATAAAGTTCGTGCCTTTCTGAATGAATTGATGCCATTACTGGGGGACTGGATAAGTTCAGGAGTGAGTTGCTGATAAAAGGATGATTTCAGCCTCATCCAGCCTCTTTTCTTTTCTTTCTCTCTTTCATGCCTACTCTTTCACCCTTCCGCCTTTCACTATGGGATGACGTAGCAAGAAGGCCCTTACAAGATATGAGTTCCTTCATCCTGGACTTCCCCAATTCTGGAACTATAAGAAATGCATCTTCATTCTTAGAAATATCTAGTCTCAAGTATTTTGTTATAGTGGCAACAAACAAAGTAGGATAGCAAGTCTTTTTTTTAATGATAGAATAAATAGAATAAATCTGAATTCTCATACATTCTTCTGCATTCAGTCAGTTGTGATATGTTGCTGTGATTGAAATATATAAAGAAAATACAGCCTCTGATAAATACATAGAATAAAAATGGAAGTGTATTTTCATAACCTTTTTACATTATTTTGGATATTCTTAGCTAATAATAGCTAAAAACTTGAAAAGTCACAGACTCTTAAAATCCATACCATTACCTTGTAGTTTGAATGGATCTTTTGCTATTCATGGTTTTGGGATACCACATGTGGGTCACCTGAAAATGCGGGTAATTTATTTGTGTACCCTTTTACAAACTTTATTTAATTTTATTTTAAGTTCTTAATAGGGATAGCTTTGAATCTATAAATTACTTTGGGAAGTATGGCCATTCTCACAATATTGATTCTTCCTACCCATGAGCCTGGAATGTTTTTCCATTTGTTTGTGGTCCTCTCTGATTTCCTGGAGAGGTGGTTTGTAGTTCTCCTTGAAGAGGTCCTTCACATCCCTTGTAAGTTGTATTCCTAGGTATTTTATTCTCTTTGTAGCAATTGTGAATGGGAGTTCACTCATGATTTGGCTGTTTGTCTATTATTGGTGTATAAGAATGCTTGTGATTTTTGCACATTGATTTTGTATCCTGAGACTTTGCTGAAGTTACTTATCAGCTTAAGGAGATTTGGGGCTGAGACGATGGGGTTTTCTAAATATACAATCACGTCATCTGCAAAGAGAGACAATTTGACTTCCTCTCTTCCTATTTGAATACCTTTATTTCTTTCTCTTGCCTGATTGCCCTGGCCAGAACTTCCAACATTCTGTTGAATAGGAGTGGTGAGAGAGGGTATCCTTGTCTTGTGCCGGTTTTCAAAGGGAATGCTTCCAATTTTTGCCCATTCAGTATGATATGGCTGTGGGTTTGTCATAAATAACTCTTATTGGCCGGGCACAGTAGCTCGCGCCTGTAATCCCAGCATTTTGGGAGGCCGAAGCGGGCAGTTCACTTGAGGTCAGGAATTTGAGACCAGCCTGGCCAACATGGTGAAAACCCGTCTCTACTAAAACTACAAAAATTAGCCCGGCATGGTGGCAGGCCCCTGTAATCCCAGCTACTCAAGAGGCTGAGGCAGGAGAATTGCTTGAACCTGGGAGGCGGAGGTTGCAGTGAGCTGAGATTGCATCACTGCACTCCGGCCTGGGCTACAACGGTGATACTCAAAAAATATAAATAAATAAATAAATAAATAAATAAATAAATAAATAAATAAATAAATAAATAAAAATAGCTCTTACTATTTTGAGGTATGTTTCATCAGTACCTAGTTTATTGAGAGTTTTTAGCATGAAGTGGTGTCGAAGTTTGTCGAAGGCCTTTTCTGCATCTATTGAGATAATCATGTGGTTTTTGTATTGGTTCTGCTTATGTGATGGATTACGTTTATTGATTTGTGTATGTTGAACCAGCCTTGCATTCAAGGGATGAAGCTGACTTGAGAGAGCAGAACTGGGATGTAGTCTAGAAAAACTTGTGCTCCAGAGTAGGTAATCCTGGTAATATTTCCCCATGGGGATTTCAGAATAACTAGGAACAAGTGACTTTGTGTTTCTCACCATCCTCACACTTTTTGAATGTGGGATAGGTCTATTGTAGAAAAGCTATTCTTGTCTCACAATTGTGTACTTAGTGTTTGTATGCATGTAGGGAAAGAGGGACAGTTACTTGATCAAGAACAGCAGAATTCAAAAAGCCAAGTCCAAATATCATAGAGATCATGAGATCCCAAACTTCAAGCCTGATGCTGTGATTGGACGCCACTTTTTGTGGTAGTGAAAGGGATGACTGGCCGGGCGCAGTGGCTCACGTCTGTAATCCCAGCGCTTTGGGAGGCCAAGGCGGGTGGATCACGAGGTCAGGAGATGGAGACCATCCTGGCTAACACGGTGAAAACCCGTCTCTACAAAAAATACAAAAAATTAGCTGGGCGTGGTGGCGGTCACCTGTAGTCCCATCTACTTGGGTGTCTGAGGCAGGAGAGTAGCGTGAACCTGGGAGGCAGAGCTTGCAGTGAGCCGAGATCACGCCACTGCACTCCAGCCTGGGTGACGGAGCGAGGCTCTGTCTCAAAAAAAAAAAAAAAAAAAAAAAAAAAAACAGGGTGACTGCATTTTGCTTGAGGCATCCACAATAATTTATTTATTAAATATTTAAATTTAAATGTCCAGAGCACCAGATGTGGTAGGCTGTACAGTTCACCACGAATTCTTTCTCCTCCTGTGCCCACACCTTCTTAACCATGTATCTGTGAATGGGATCTTACTCTGTCTCTGGGCTTGTGCCTATACCTTAATTTGGCCAAGGGATTAACAACAAATAGGATATAATCAGAGGATGTAAAAGCACTTGTAGAGTATGGCTTTTCTTTCTTGTTGCTTTTAAGAACTTTGTGAAAGACAACATGTAAAAAACACCAGGGTAATACACTGGAGGTGAGAGTTATATGGCCCAGTTATCCCTGCTGATCCAGCTCAAAGGCAGCCAACCTCAACTGAGTGGCAACTGACCACAGAAACCCATGTAAGACCAGCTGCCACCAGAAAGTCTACGCAACTGAGCCCACTGAACTTACCAGACTTCAGAATCATGAATTCCATAAATACTTGTTTTAAACCATTTAATTGTGCAGGCTTTGTTATTCAACCAGAGTTAACCAATACACACTGTATGTTCCCTCTTCATGGACTCTTTAGTGTTTACAAATAATTGTATTATTCTTTGCTCATGAGATTCCTTCGTTTTGAATTCCCCTATGCCTTGCCCTGCCTTATGTAGTCTTACTCATTTAATATCCTACAGTATTCTTTTATATCTGTTCTTTATATCTTATTTAATGGAATATCTATATTGATTGATTTGCTTATAACCATAACATAGTCACAACTAATGAAATCTTAGAAATAAGGAATAAATAATATAAGACTTTTAATCAGATATGACATAAAAATTAACTGTTTAAAACTCATTTTGAATATAAAATATGCCAAACAAAAATATAGTAATATCAAGAAAATCACATTAAAAATAGATATTTCTTCCATACATGATCTATCTGCACATTGCTTTCTTACTTGGATAGAGGCTAGAGAATTTTTACATTTATATAAATATATATATAGAGAGAGAGAGAGAGAATTTTTACATATGAAATGATATATATGTAAAATTACTTATAAGTGTGTGTATATATATGTGTGTGTATATATATGTGTATATATATGTGTGTGTGTGTATATATATATATGTGTGTGTGTGTATATAGATACTTCTTTCCTTTTAAAGAAATGCATAGGATTCCATGACATTGACCTCATAATTTATTTTTACTAACAATAGCTAGGCTATTTCCAGGTTTGTTATTCTTATGGTTTTGTGAGTGTGGTAGTTTACATTTTATTTTATTTACTTTATCTGGTTTTCTTTTGCCTTAATAATAGTGTTTCAATGAGCGTACTATTTACTTACTTATTTTTTACCCTGTAGTATTGAAATGCATCAGTGGGAGATCTGGCAGTTCCTGTAGCATAGCGTCATTATATGAAGGAGGTGTGCTAAAAATAGTTTGAATTATTTTGTATTCAAACATAAATTACACTTATAATATGAAATATGATATAAGTAGCAACTGATGACAATATAGTTTGTCAGTTTTCTTTGAAGAAATATATACACTTTAATACATTATATAGCTCACATGTCTAAAATGTATTAGTTAAGATTGTACCTTGTATTTTTTCACATGGAGAATGATCTTTAGTTTCTTAATATATATTACTTATATATAAAAATCAAAATAAAAATTATTTATTGTTTCATTAAGTTTATTTAAAGGTAAGAATATTCTCATTTAGCAATTACATAAAATCAAATTACCTGGTACAGACATGCATAGAGGTGCACACCACTAAGTATGTTGTAGAAGTTCAGACACAGGTTCACATGTTCCTAGATCATCAACACAGACATTCTAGAAAATCTCATTTCCATACCATGCCATCCAATGCTATTGTTTGGGAGGCCAAGGTGGGCGGATCACAAGGTCAAGGAGTCAAGACCATCCTGGCCAACATGGTGAAACCCCGTCTCTACTAAAAATACAAAAATTAGCTGGGTGTGGTGGCAGGCGCCTGTAGTTCCAGCTACTCAGGAGGCTGAGGCAGGAGAATTGCTTGAACCTGGGAGGCAGAGCTTGCAGTGAGCTGAGATCGCACCACTGCACTCCAGCCTGGTGACACAGGGAGAATCCATCTCAAAAAAAAAAAAAAAAAAAAAAAAGATACATAAAAGCTACAAAAGCTACTGTCTTTTTCAGCTGTCTTATTTAATTTTGTTCCACAACTGTTTCAAATCTATTTTACTTTTTATATTGTTGTGTTTGTTATCAAAGAATAAAATGAATTTCTATAAACTACACATAAATATAATATTGTACTATGCCTATGGTCAATTTATAGTTCTTTTCTATTTATAACTACCTTAATATTTGACTTCCCATGAGACAAAATCTCCTGGAGTAAATAAAACACAAAATGATAGACAAGAACCCCCCAAATATTCTAGTTGCCTTCAAAAATTGTAAGTCAAATATTTAACTAAATATTTAGTTTGTGGATAAATATACTGGAGTTATTTAGTGTAGCTATCAGAGGCATACAGATGGATTTATTTAATTTGCTGTCAGTAAATATAAATCTAAATATAATTTTAATATATCAATCAGTTTGAACAATTATCTCCTATAATTAAAAGTGAACTTTTTTCTCACATTGTAGTTAGTTACATCACCACAGTCATCTTTCACTTGTATTATTATACAAAGTAGAGAAAATGAGACTTTTAGGAAAACCACACTGTAAGACTTTGATGTTTTTACCTGAGGCATTTCCTGCCTACACAAACTCATTCTAATATTTCACAGAACAAAATGTTTTCTTTTTCTCATTCTTCCCACCATGACCTGAACATCTCCCTCTCTCTAACGCTTCCTTCTATCCTCTATCTCTTTTTCTCTTCCACACCCCTCCCACGTTTATCTTTTCTCTTCCCCTCTTTCCTTCACCACTCTTCTCTCCCCTGTGATAACTTTTTGCCTCCTCTTCTTTTCTCTTTTAGAGATGGATATCTGGATAAGTGGGTGAAGATTAAGTCACTATCAATTATTCATACAAACACTATACTTTGAGGGAATAAAAGGAATACTTTTTTTTTTTTTTTTTGAGATGGAGTCTTGCTCTGTTGCTCAGGCTGGAGTACAGTGGCATGATCTCAGCTCACTGAAACCTCCGCCTCCTGGGTTCAAGCTATTCTCCTGACTCAGCCTCCCAAGTAGCTGGGACTATAGGCATGCGCCACCACGCCTGGCTAATTTTTGTATTTTTAGTAGAGACGGGGTTTCACCATGTTGGCCAGGCTGGTCTTGATCCCTTGACCTCGTAATCCACCCACCACAGCCTCCCAAAGTGCTGGGATTACAGGCATTAGCCACTGCATCCGGCCAAAAGGAATACTTTTTATCTGAACTAGACTACTTAGCCATAGAACTAAAACCATTTAATACAGAGCTGTGTTCTATTTGCTTCCTTTTTTCTTTTATCTTTGTCTTTACTGTATTTCTATGGTAAGTTCCTGCAAGACATCCAGTAGATAAATTGACTTTTATTTGGTGAATAAATTTAAGGGACTTCAAGAGTTAAGGCTTTTTCTAGTTCATGGTCTGATATCCCTAGAATGTGGTTAAAAAAGGTCACTAGACATCAATCCATCACACTCACATTACAATAAGCAGGAATGGAGGAGAGAAGGGGAAGAAAATGAGAATGAGCACAAGTTGTATCATGTCTATTTTATTGAAGGTTCCCATGCTGTATAGGATACATCTACTTTTTATCCATTGTTTAGAACTAGGCACTCTTAGCTTCACCCCAAAAAAGTGATATTTTGTGAAATATCATTTTTATTCTGCGAAAGAACATGCAGAGCTAAAAGTTGAAGGTTCTATTACTATAAGAGAAAAGGAGAACAAAAATATCGAGGGACTACTAGTAGGTTCTACTATAGTGTTTACTAAATTGGACGCAGTTATTCTTTATTTTATAGCCTTAAAATTTCAGTGGTTACATTGAAGAGCAAGCTCCATGTGTAACAGCTTTCTTTGAATCCAATTCTGAAAGGAAATATTCTATAAAACTCCATAGATAGATAGATAGATAGATGATAGATAGAAATACACACATATGTATATATATATATACACACACATCTATGTGCATATATTTGTGAGCATACGTATATAGTATATATAGATATCATATATCCATTTTTATCTATAGCAGAAACTCTCAATCTCCATTAAAAGTCTATATTTTATCCTTTCTTTTACATGGAGTATGAACATTAATGTTATACTGGAATATACACATAATAAATGGTTTATTGCAGTGTTTCCAAAATTTTATAGAGGAATACATATATATATATATGTGTGTGTGTGTGTGTGTGTGTCTATAAAGAGATGCTGAAACTATCAAATTTACATGCATTACCTTAAAATAGTTTATAGCCAAGAAACTAATGTGACTAGATCAATGACAGATAGACGTAGATAGGTTTCCTGTTAGTTTGATTTTTGTCCTTTACTATGTGCTTAGCCCTAGGTCCAACACCAGAGGCATTACAATCGGAGCAGATGAAGAAACTGAGGAAGAGAAAAGTGGAAAGCAGGTCTAACACAGTTGTCTGGCCCAGTCGCCAATCTGCCTTGAGTGTATAGCCGTTTGCTTCTCTCTTCTAGCATAACCACACGCCAGCCTTCATAAAAATCCTCTATGAAACCAGGAGAACAGCCTGCCTTTAGGGATATGTTGATGATTCCCGATGACCTTAAATCAAAGTCATATGATCCTCAAAGCTTTAAAAAGCTCAGGCCAACCTTATACCATTGTTTTCACATCACAATTTTACTGAAACTCAACTAAGAAGAAATTGTCCTCTCACTATTCCTCATGTAAAATATATTTATTATAATTTCTGAAGCTAGTGATTCACCTTTTGGTTAGCCTCAAATTTCCTGTCAGTCAATATCCCATTTTTATTTAATTTAATTTTATTTTTTTAAGACAGGCCTTGTTCTGTTGACCAGGCTGGAGTACAGTGGTGCGATCGTGACTCACGCAGCCTCACTCTCCTGAGCTCACTGGATCCTCCCACCTCAGCCTCCTGAGTAGCTGGGACTACAGTCATGCACAACCACTTCTGGCTAATTTTGTTTTTTGCATTCTTTTTAGAGACACAGTTTTGCCATGTTGCCCAGGCTGTTCTCAAACTCCTGAATTCAAGTGATCTGCCCACTTGGGCCTCCCAAAGTGCTGGTATTACAGGTGTGAGCCACTGCACCTGGCTATCTCAACTTCTTTTAAAACTCTGCTTTATACTCAACCTCAAGGGAAAAATTTCTTTTAAAAATAGTATTTTAGCTATTATAGTTATGCACATCTTTCTATGACCCTTCTTGTTTTCTTGTTTCTGCCATCAGCACCATCCTATCATTTCCATGATAGCACTGTATATATGCATAGTGTTGTATTATCACTTAATAAACCCTCCATAAACTAAACATGAATGTATTAGGTAAATTTAATAAAAAGTTGTCTGTAGAGATTACTCATTTTTTGAAATAGTGATGTTTCATGCTAAGTTATTCATATCACAGTCTATTGGCTTCTGTGATCTCGGCAACATCTACACAAAGCTCTCCTGACAAATTTGGAAGTTGCTAGGTTGTTAGTATCTGTGATACTGAAACAATTGGTTTTGTATAATTAATTGGCCTATTCAAAGTCATAGCATCTCTGAATGAGAGAAGAAGAATACACAATTAATGTTGATGGCCACATAATTAGATATGAAAGCTGAAAGAAATTAATATAAACTCAGTGTGACGATAACTCCATAATTATCCCAGGGTAACCTATTGGTTACAGATGGTAACTACCATTTGCATGATCAAGACTATTTTTCCATTTTCCTTTTATATGCCCCCTAAGATACTTTTACTACTTGAGAAAATACCTTAAATACTTACAATCCTAATGGGGAGTGATTTTCTGCTAAATTAATTTGTTAGAAGTAATCTCCCACTGACTTAGTGTACTCTTTGCACGCTCCAGAAACTTTAGCAACTGGAGGTGTTCAAATTAGTAGTGCTTTCCAGAGGTAATGGGGATCACGCGAACCTCATGGGATCACTTGAACCTCATGGCACACATCAGAGAGATAAAAGAATTTTTGGTGATTCATCTCTCAGTTAAAGGGAAGAAGGAAACTGGTGGCTACATAGTGCCCATAAAACAGAGTAAAAAAAAAAAAATAACATCACATATAAATATTTGGTTTTGGGTAAATTTGTTTGAAAAATTAGCAGAATTGAAATAGAAAATAGGAGATTGTGATAAAAATACAAGGAAAAAATTTTAAAGTCTAACTTTATTTACTTAGCATGTTTCACAATTTCTTCTCAATTCTTTTTTTCCTCCCTGAGTGCTGTAGTTATTGAAAATCAGCTGCAAGAGTACATCTGCATCTCCTCCTGTCTTCCCTGGCATATGCTAACTGTGAGTAGGTATACTGCAACAAATTGTTACTAGGCAATTGGGAATTTCTACCTGGAATAAGTGGTTATCATACAGTAGAAATATTGGCAAATGAAATTGCTTACTCTTGTATATAATGGAACAGCCAGTGATGATTTGTTTTGGTCCTTCTTATCTGCCAAGAGGCTAAAATTAGAAACTACTTTTTTTTTATTGGCAAGTAGCTCATTTCCAGTCTCTTGCAGGTTACAGATTCTTTAGCAGCTTCTTTGTAGTAAGTTGTTGATTTTACTTCAAGTAAGCTAGAGTGAAACTTAAAATATTTACCAGGCATATGACAATGTAGTCTATTTATATTAACAAGTGTGAAGATATTATTAATAAGGTTACTATGCTTATATTCCTGCAGTAGCCTTAAAAGCATGGTTAATTTGGTATATTTCTCCTTTATCTATTGAGTTATGGATTACAAAAATAGCTCAGTTGTTGTTTTCAATTGCGTCATCCAAGTTAAATGGGAAATGTGTATTTCATTATGATTCTCAATTAACTAGCAAAACAATGTATAGGCACACAGCAATCAAATATATTAAGCCACTCAAATCACATATGGTCATACTTCCCATAATAACATTTTAGTCAACAATGGATCCATATAAAATGACAGTCCTATAAATTTATAATGGGGCTGAAAAATTCCTATTGTCTAGTGGCAATGTAGCCATCAAAACATCTCAGCACAAAGCACTACTCACGTATTTGTAGCGATGCTGGTGTAAACAAATCTACTCTGCTGCGAATGGTATAAAAGTAACAGCACATACAATTATGTAGAGTACATAATACTGGATAATAAACAACAATGCTACTGGCTTATGTATTTACTATACTATTCTTTCTACAAGTATTTTAGAGTGGACTCCTTCCACTTATTAAAAAATAAGTTAACACGTCAGGCAGGTCATTCAGGACATATTCCACAAGAAGGCATTGTTGTCATAAGAGATGACAACTCAATGCCTGTAATTGCCCCTGGGACAAGATGTGGAGGTGAAAGACAGTGATGTTGATGATGCTGACCTGGTGAAGGCCTAGGCCAATGTGTGTGTTTGTGTCTTTATTTTTAACATAAATAGTTTAAAAAGTAAATAGAAACAGAAAAAGCTTATAGAATAAGGACATAAAGAAAATATTTTTGTGCAGCTGCACGTTTGTGTTTTAATCTAAGTATTATGAAAGAGTAGAAAAGTTAAAAAGTAAATTCTATAAAGTAAAGAAGGTAGAGTAAGCTTAGATTAATTTATTAAGAATGAAGGAATATAACTTTAGTGTTCATCAAGTTTACAGTAGTATACAGTAATTCCCTAGGCGTTCAAATTCACTCACCCTAGGCGTTCAAATTCATGGTGAGTGAATGGTGACTCTGACTCACCCAGAGCAACTTCCAGTTTTGCAAGTTGCATTTACAATAAGTGCTGTATTCAAGTGTACTATTTTTTATATTTTATATTGTATTTTTACTGTACTTTTTATGATTAGATAGGATTAGATACATAAATACCATGGTGTTATACTTACCTCCAGTATTCAATACTGTAATATGCTGTATAGGTTTACAGCCTAGGAGCAATAGGCTATACCATGAAGCCTAGGTGTGTAGTAGGTTATACCAGCTAAATTTGTATGAGTAAACTCTGATCTTCACAAAACAATGAAATTGCCTAAAGATGCATTTCTCAGAACATATCTCTGTCTTTAAGCAATGTATGATTGTATATCTATTGAACTGTTTTATTATTTATGTTGGTATTTGTTTACTACTTTTCAATAGGCAAATATTTTAAAGTGATAGTGGGAAAACTATGCTGTATATATTTGAGACTATGTATACACATATACACATATATGTTTATGTCTGTGTGTGTGTGTGTATATAAAATCTTCTATTCAAAGAAGTCGTGATTGACAAGAATTATCAAAGATTTTAATCTTCTCTTTCCTGGCAGCCTTCTTTAGAAGACTCTTCTGAAGTTTTTGACAATGTTTGACCCTGTTTTCCCCACAAAGTCTAAAGTTCACTTCATATTTCCTATATAATTTTTCAATATTCCAAAGTGATACCTTTTTACAATTTAGTATCATTTTGATTTTCTTTCAATAAATTCTACTGAAATCGTTCGTAATTTGGACTGTTAAACCTATGTGGGAGCTTAGAAATCCTGCAGTAGTCCTTGCATTTATAACCTGGGATCCGTGGACAGCCAGAGTCCGTTGATTGAGCATTAGAATTCCTGCACTGAAGTTATATGCGAAACTTGGGGCACAAATTCATACATGTATTATTTGGAAAGAAATTCCACATTCACTACTTTCCCAGAAGTGATTAGAATTCAATGCAGATCAAGAAAAACTGACCTTGGCAAACCCTTCCTCTTTCATGTGAAACCATGGGACCCAGAGTGGGAATGTCAATTTCCTTCAGTTTAGTCACATAGCCTGTGCTGAGCCCTGTGTTTTCTTTTTCAGGAGCCACCTTCTTCTCTTCTCTTTATTCCAGATTGGTTTCTAATTTCCCGCATTATTTATGCTCATCAACGTTGGTATACTATTCCCATTGAAGAATAACATTTGCCATGTGTGAAAAATTAAAATGTATCAAACAATTGGCTGAGTAACAGAATAAAGTACAGTTTCAAACCAGGTACTGATAAAAGTTTTCCAGTATTTTTGAATCCTAAAAAGTCACAATATTTTATGTAAAATCCAGTTACCTGATACAACGGTTGTATTGGAGATATTAAAACGTATAGGGATGCACTCATCACTTAAGGAATTCACAATCTGATAAATTCAACAGATATATAAATGAGTAATTATAATATAAATTAAAAATTAGTAGAATAAAATTTTAAAATAAAAAATAATAGCTAACATTTATTAATCCTCTACCATGTGACGAGACATATAAAATTTTAATAGATTTGAATTTTCACAAAAAAGTCTCTGAAATAAGTCACATGGTAATCTTTATTCTATAAGCAAACAGATACGAAAATTAAATACTTTTTCTAAGAAAGCTTAGTACTTACAAGCTGTTAGGAATTCAAACACAGGCAAGCTGGCTGCAATGTGAATGCCCTTCATCTATGTGTGTACCCATTTTATCTTTGGAAGTAACAGTTTGAAATGCAAATGGATAATGAGTTGTAGCATGAGGATTAAAACACAGCATCAGAATCACAGCATTTTAGAACCAAAAGGAATTTAGATAATATGCAGTATAGCTGTCTGGTTAAGGAACCTATTTCCCCTACGCTTCTATATGTTCTGTAAGTTTTCTGAGTCCTTCTGATCACAGCTCATTTCTTGTGTGTATTAGTATATCCAGCCCCCGCACATGACTTTTATATGGTACGCTTCCAATAACTGCTTCTCAAAAGGATCAAAGAAAGAGTGAGATGTGTCAGAAATGACTCCACAAATATTTGTGTAGAGCTATTCAGAATATAAAAACTCTATAGAGTGTTAAAAATTATTGACACAAGAACATAGTAAGTTGAATTTGGGGAAGTCTGAAGAGAATGGAGAAAAGGAAAAGTCAAATCAGAATAGGATTTGCTCCTCAAATCATTATAGTTTTGGTGTCTTAAGATTTGATGTTTACTGGGGGCTTCAATCCAAATATTTCCTCTACATATACAACTATTTTCACATCTTCAAATATGTGAGTCAATATTTACAAATTTCCTCCTCCATTTCAATTTTTTCTGGTCCAAATTTTCCCCATTTTGCATTGAGTTACTAGATATTTCCATTTGAGTGTGTCATAGAACATTAAATAAATCATATCCAAAATGGAGTTCGCCATGTCACTCCAAAATGATTTTCATACCTCTATTTTTTCCCAGTTAAATAGGATAAACACCAACCGAATCTATCCTAATGTCTTCCTCTCATATTCCTTGCATCTTATCATCATATTAACCATGCACAATCTTGTGGATTTTTACATAATGTCATTTTAATGCAGGGGCTATTAAGTAATCTTTTTCACACTCCCAATTCCATTGTCTATTTTAAGATTACATATTTCAAGAAAAAAAAATTTTTTGTGCGTTTTTTTTTCTTAAATTTTCTCAGCAAAGTTATTCAATACTTGGCTCCATAATTCACTGATTAGAGAATATGAATAGCTGCTAGCCTCAGCCTCTTTCCTTCCTTCCTATTGAAATTGCCTTTGCAAAATTATGACTGAAACCGTGAAAGAGATCTAACTCAACTTACTACATCTTGCTTCTAACCTCCAAGCTGTCCTTGTTCATTCCTGGGTGTAGGCTGAACTAACTTAGTGGGGGTGATGGTTAATAGTGAGTGTTAGATTGACTGGATTGAAGGATGCAAAGTATTGATCCTGGGCATGTCTGTGAGGGTGTTGCCAAAGGAGATTAACGTTTGAGTCAGCGTGCTGGGAAAGGTAGACCCACTCTTAATCTGTGTGGGCACCATCTAATCAGCTGCCAGTGTGGCCAGAATATAAAAAGGGCAGAAAAATATGAAAAGGCTATACTGGCTTAGCCTCCCAGGCTTCACCTTTCTCCTGTACTGGATGCTTCCTGCCCTCAAACATCGGACTCCAAGTTCTTCAGCTTTGGGACTTGGACTGGCTTCCTTGCTCCTCATCTTGCAGATGGCCTATTGTGAGACCCTGTGATCATGTAAGTTAATACTATTTAATAACCCCCATATATATGTATATATATGTATATATACACATATAGACACACAAATGTGTATGTACACACATATATGTATGTATATATATGTGTGTATATATATATGCGCGTGTGTGTGTGTGCGCGTGTGTGTGTGTGTGTATATATATATATGTATATATATATATTAGTTCAGTCCCTCTAGAGAATCCTAATAGAAGGAGAAACTTAGTTTATAGTTTAAAACAAAGATGATAACAGCCCTTTCCCAAAACAGACCTCCTTCTTGCCTTTATAGGACTAACATTAGCCACAAGATTCAAAATTATGGTTTAGGAGTTATGCAGCTGGAGGCTACGAGATTCTGACTTTCCTAAACTGCTCCTAAGACCAGTGCCTGAGATGTTTTGCAGACCCTGCACTTGATGGATCACCTGGCACCTCCCAGATCGATAAACTGGCTCATCTGATCTTGTGGACCCTACCCAGGAACTGACTTAGCCCAATAAGACAGTTTTGACTCCCTGTGATTTCATCTTTGACCAATCAACACTCCTGGCTCACTAGTTTCCCCCACCCATCATGGTGTCTTTAAAAACTCTGCTCCACAAATGTTTATTGCAGCACTACTCACAATAGCAAAGACTTGGAACCAACCTAAATGTCCAACAATGATGGACTGGATTAAGAAAATGTGGCACATATACACCATGGAATACTACGCAGCCATAAAAAATGATGAGTTCATGTCCTTTGTAGGGACATGGATGAAGCTGGAAGCCATCATTCTCAGCAAACTATCGCAAGGACAAAAAACCAAACACCGTATGTTCTCACTCATAGGTGGGAATTGAACAATGAGAACGCTTGGACACAGGAAGGGGAACATTACACACTGGGGCCTGTTGTGGGGTGGGAGAGGGGGGAGGGATAGCATTAGGAGATATACCTAATGTAAATGATGAGTTAATGGGTGCAGCACACCAACATGGCACACGTATACATATGTAACAAACCCGCACATTGTGCACATGTACCCTAGAACTTAAAGTATAATAATAAAATATATAGATAGATAGAGAGAGAGAGAGAGAGAGAGAGAGATCAAGCATAAAAGGAGAAAAAAAAAAAAAAAAAAAAAACACTCTGCTCCCTGAATGCTCAGGGAGGCTGATTTGAGTAATAATAAAACTCCAGTTTCCCGTACAACCAGGTCTGCATGAATTACTCTTTCTCAACTGCAGTTCCCCTGTCTGGAGAAATCGGCTCTGTCTAGGCAGCTGGCAAGGAGAACCCACTGGGCGGATACACTACCAAATTTTCAAAGAATGAAGAACCATTCAACTCTATAATTTGCTCATAGAATTGAAATACATGACTTACATTCTAACATAGAGAGAAGGTCATTACCCCTTAGCCAAAGTGTGAGCAATGATTACTCAGCAGAATAAAGAACAAAGAATGTTGTTTCCTGAAATGTTTGTATGTGCATGTACAACTACAAGTACAAATACAATCATGTGTAAATATGTGGTAAATTTTATTAAAAATAAAACATGGAAAAGTCAGTCTTTAATTTAATCTAAAAATTAACATGCCAGTTACAACTTTTAATTATAATTTCCTAGAAAATAAGATTTTTTTCTTTTCTGAGAACAATTGTTCATTATTAAATATTCAGAAAGAAAATATTTTCCATGCAATAAATGTTTAACACATATTTTTTTCTTCAAGAGTTTTAATGAATTGTTAACCTTATAGATTATATAAAAAATTTATTTCAAACTGTTTTTACCTAAACTAAATATACTAAATATATCAAAATGTTGAAATAATTTTATCTGCTTAGATTTAGCACAACAAAAGTAATATAATAATCAATTTACTCAAATCAACTAAAAACAAATAGCAAGAATCTGTAAAGAAAACAGACTTCTCAGTCTATTTTTTTAAGTTATATTTGATTCTAATAGTATTTAATACAAACTATTTTTTTCAATCCCAATACAAAGCCTAGTCTGATTGAGTGGCCACATTATAACTAAGTGTTATCCATAAAGTGAGAATACACGAAAATATAATAGAAGAAAAGTTAAAAGCAGACTATAGCCAAGTCAGCAATTTAAAAATAATCAATCAATCAATAAAAATAATTCCAAGCTAAACTAAAAGTATATTCTTTTATAAATTTTTAGGTAGAAGGACCTGAAATATAAACATAATGTGGGGTTTTTAAAATTATCTTTGGAGAATTACACTATGAAATCTTTTTTGCTAAGGAGTCTCACAATCAATCAATCAATAAAAGGCTTCTTGTGATCACAAAATGTTTAAAGAAAGTATTCTTAACTTAGGCATTCTCTAAGATTTATTTAACCCAAGGTACTAGTATAACCAAAGTTTAGATAGATATACCTCAGATACACCCACAATTGTAAAAAATCTTACTATGCTGACATTTATCTTTGTTAAACATAGCTTTTCCAAATACATTTAAACATAAAATCATCTTTTATTGTCATAAAATTTATTCAATAGAGCCTTGTTTGGGATTAATGATAGCTAAATTCATGTATTGTTTGTCACTCCATAATTTTCTTAGGGAAGCAAGGTATCTTTACATTTCTAACAGTAATCAGAATCTATGGCAAATTTGGTGTACTTATCTTTACTTAGAAACGTCTTACCTTCATTCTAAACTAATTGCAAAAATCACTTCTCCCAGGAAGTATTTCCAGACACGTGAGGCCTGGTTAAGTTCCCCTCTCATAGGCTTGCATTGGACTTTGTACTTTCTTTTCAGGCCTCCTATTACAATTTGAATCAAACAACAAATTATAGCATTTTGGCATCATTTTTTTCTCCTACAGAATGTAAAGAAGCTCCAATTCTGACTTAATCATTGTATCCATAGCACTTAACACAGTTGATAGAATTTGGTAGATCCTCACCAAGGAAGTGTTATTGCTTGAATGAAGATACTGAAGCTCACAGAAGTGATGAGACTATTCAGTATTATAGAACCAGTGAATAAGTGTCAAGTTTAAACAAGAGTCCAAATTCAAAACACAGCCCAGAACTTTTTTCTCTAGACTTACACTGTCTAATATGGTACCACTTGGCACATATGCTACTCAAATTTGATTTTAAATGGGTTATATTAAATATAATAACATTTTAGAGCATTATTTTACATTTCAAATGCTCAATAATTTTATGTGGCCAGTGGCTACTGTACTGGACAATGCAGAATTTTCCCATCTTTGCAGGAAATTCTAAAGGCCAATGCTGCTCATGCTTTGACTCTATAAACAAAGTATGATGTAAAAATAATAAATTAGGCCTCTCATAAAACTTGAATGTTAATTATATTTACTATAATACCTACTTTGGGTTCTTTTAAAGAGAGTTATTATTTTTGTTAATCTATAAAAAATTGAATAATATCATTTTAGAAGGAAATAAGTTTAATAATCTTAATATACATCTTTAAAATAATGTCAAGGTGATAATGTGAAAGTGACAATTGGCCTCTAATTTATCTGCGCTGATAACAGACAGTGAGAAATTAGGTTCATTTTGATAGGAAGATTTAATTAAGGCAAATAATTTGACATCGCTTGTGTCTATAAAGCACAATGTAAATTGAGGATCAGGTAAATTTGATCATCATGGACAGGCCAAACAAAGGGAAATAATATAAAAATTGCATTATGATCTCCATTATTAATTTGGGACATGTAAATTGACTCTATTATCTGATTAATACATACAATTATTAAAATTAGTAGAGTTAAAGGTAAGGACATTTGGACAGTAGCAAGCTATATTAGACAAAAATAAAAACTGGCTCCCTGCTTTGACAAAAAAAAAAAGAAAATTTTGCTCTCTACATTTATAAAATAACATTAAAATTTATTGCTTCAAGAAAATGTTTCTGAAATGCAAAAAATCATTAAATAAACTTTAGGGAATGATTCAGGGTAAGGAAACAATGACCCATAAATGTCACCAATTTCTATGCTATGAAATTCAGAAGCTTTGCTAGAAATGCAGACATGTTTAATATTTCAAGACTGAAAACTACTGAGTTTAATGGAGGCAATATAGACATTTTGCCTTTCAAGAAACTAAACATCATTCCAGGAATAAATCTCAGGAAGACCTAAGTCCTGATCCTGCTGAAGGTGTGGTATTCTTGAAATGAGTGGAATTTCCTAGTCTTGTATAAGCACTCAGAAAACCTGAGGCTGCTACCAATTGTGTACATCAAGGAAGTATACAGGAAAGTGGACATTCTCCAAATGGGCTGAGAGCAAAAAGAAGACATAAAAATTCCCCATGAAAATGTCTGTTATGAGGTTTTTCTAAAGAATCTGATAAGTTCTTAAATGTACCCTGAATTAGGCAGTATCATCGGATTGCTTTCAATTATCTTGAACCTTCTCTTTTTCAATGAACATTTGCGGATGTTCACATAATAAGGAGCTCTTTGAAGACAACTGATTTTTGCATCCCTTTTCTCTATATATTTACACTTACAAATTTCAACATTGAGACATCATCGAAACAATAATTTTTACTATCCTCATTACTACAATACTGATGAGTGTCAAGTGTCTGCTTAGAAGCTAAAACCCATATCACATAGAAGAAAAATTTCAGTCAACTATTTGCCCTTAAGAACATAAGATGTGGTTAACAATAAACTAATCTATTGAGAAGTGTTAGAGGGTATGTAGAATAGTATGCTATCAAAAATATATGTGGCATGGAACCGAGAGCAACTTAAAATAATTTTGTTCAGATGGTTCAAATAGTAGAAAAAGCTCCATATAGAAAGTGGAAATTTATTTGTTCCTTGATGAAAAGTTAATGAGAAACTTGAAGCATAAAGTACAAAATGGTATATGTTTAATCCAGATTTACTAACTGTTGTTGCAAGAAGCTAGAACAAATATTATTCAGAATTAATAATAATAGCCATAATACCTCTAAAACTGGAAATTATTACTCTTTGGAACCTCCTCCATCATCCTAGTTGCTTACTGTTGCTATGACAAATTATCACCAACTTGGTACCTAAAACCACACAAATTTATTATCTTGTAGTTCTAGAGAACAGAATTCCAAAATCAGTTTCACTGGAGAAAAAAATCAAGGTGTCAGCAGAACCATGCTTGTTCTGGTGGCTCTAGGGGAGAACTGAATGGATTTCCTTGACTTTTTCTATTTTCTAGAAAGACTGCCCCATTCCTTGGTTCCTGTCCTCATGTCATTCCAACCTTTGAACTGGTCATTCTCACATCACCTTCTCTGACTCTGATCTTCTGCCTCCCTCTTGTTAGAACACTTATAGTTATATTGGGTCAGCCTGAATAAACCAGGATAATCTCCCCACCTCAAGATCTTTAATCACAACTGCAAAGTTCTTTTTGTCACGGAAGGTAAAATAGTCACAGGTTACAGGCACGGAAATATGGACATTTTAAGCAAGCCATTAATCAGCCTATGTAAAAGTGCCTAGAAAAATATGTTTTATTTTGGTGGGAACAACTACATATTTGGAAGTCTTGGCAAGCAGAGTACAGGTTGGATTTTGGCTGGTGCTTCACCCTTCTGGTCATTTGCTTTTATTTCAGGACAGAAAGAGTACAACTTTCTATATACGGAGGGCCTACTATTCACTATGTGATTGATTTGACAATATCTGCTGCCTGCTCTAAAATATATCTGCCAGTGTAAATACTTGTAAATATCTACATGTATATTTGTGAACATCTGTGAATATATTTGTGAATACTTATGTATATTTCATTATTCCACTTTTGCTTTTACATGTTCTGTTGGGAGGTAACTGATAGCACAACCCTTACTAGAAAGCTGGTTTTAAAGCCAATAGATTGATAATATTTATCTGAAAGTGTGTTCCAGAGGGTAGCTTGCATATCATTGAAGGTATTTTTTTTTTTTTGTATGTCCAAGACATGAAATTGCTAAAGAAGAATGTGGCAATATGCTGGACACCGTGTGCTTGACAATCCATAAAATTGCTTAAAATATTTTTTACGTTATTCTAATGCTTTAAGTTTTAATTAAGGCCATGGGACAGTTTCACTAACCTAAAACTAGTCAATGGCCTCAGTTTGAAAAATGTTTCTATTTTCTAAATCATTCCAATCCAATGACTAGTAGATTAACTCATGTTTTACTTTTCTTCATTTACTACAAGAATACACATAATTGTTAGTAAACACACAAAAATAGATATATTGTTTTGTTAATATTATTATTAATTGTTTTCAAGACAGAGTCTCGCTCTGTAGCCCAGGCTGGAGTGCAATGGCACAATATCGGCTCACTGCAACCCCTGCCTCCCGGGTTCAAGAATTCTTGTTCCTCAGCCTCCCAAGTAGCTGGGATTAAAGGCGTCTGCCACCACGCCTGGCTAATTTTTGTACTTTTAGTGGAGACGGGGTTTCACCATGTTGGCCAGGCTGTTCTCAAACTCCTGACATCCAGTGATCCACTCGCCTTGGCCTCCCAAAGTGCTGGGATTACAAGCATGAGCCATGGAGACCAGCCCCATTATTTGTATTCAATGTAACCCAGAATGATAAAGAAAGAAGGATTTAAAGTAATATAATAAAATCCTATATTCCACAGATAATTTCACAGATTATTCTATGCTGACTAAAAGTCAGGTCTAAATTTTCAGTCTGCATATAGCTTTGAGAATTACTGTGATATTGGACATAGAAATGTTTGTGTTTATAACCATTAGCATCAAAAACTTCAATTGCTTAGTTTATGGCAGCATAAAGAGGAAATGTAAGAGATCTTTTCTCCTAAGAATATAAAAATAACGAGTAGCTATTTTTAAAAATATGCTACTAAGTGGCAGAGTCAATAGCTATATTTAAATGTCATTAAAACCAGGAATGGTGGTGGGAGCCTGTAGTCCCAGCTACTCAAGTGGCTGAGGCTGCAGGAACGCCTGTACCCAGGAGTTCAAGAATAGTCTGAACAACACAGTGAGGCCCTGTCTCATTTCCATGCTATGTTTTCCTTTTATGTTTTTACATTTTTGATAGTCAATTTAACTCTATGAGACATAGATCGAACTGAAATCTCAGCAACTCATATTTATGTCACATTGTGACACTAACTACCTTTGTGATCACCCTGTTTTTTATTCTGTTAATGTTGTTCTGCTAATGCTCATGCATGATCAGCTGATTCATTCATGGGAAAGATAGTTGCGAGGATGATCCGAAGTAGGCAGGAAAGCAGGGGTCTTGAGAACGGAAAAGAAGCCTGGAGTCTTTTCACAGATTATCCTATGACTGACTAAAAATAGTTGAGGGGATTTGGAGAGAAATCAACATTCCATCCAAGGTTTAAAGAGTACTTCTGGTTCCCAACTTGGGTATATATAACATCACTGAATAATCAGTCTAATAATTTTAAGTTACTTGTGATATAAAAATCACAAACACAATTTGTATATCAATATTGTGTAGATGAGACAACACATTGAATGTTTTTTTCCTCAGTCTGGTAATAGCACAGGCCTTGCATAGGCCAACTTTATCTCAGGTTCATTCAAGCAGAACAATATTCATCTGGATTCCTGCACTCTGTTGAAGCAATGTTCTCGTTTTCAAAAGCAGAGAAGTGAAAAAATTCTAAGTTAGATAATGCATATCTACAGGAGCCACCTTCTCAATCAAAGTAGGAGTCTAGATAAAGATCATCATCATAGCTGAAAACATTTTTGTGCGTGTGAGTTGCTTCCTACTCCTAGACTTTTTATTAAGTCTAACAGCACAAACCCTAAAATTTCACTAGGCCATATATTTAGAAATCATCTTTTGAAGGCCAAGACAGCTTTAGTAATTGGTAGCTGATTTAGCCCAAGGCCCAGAATGTCATATGTAAGATAAGCCCAGAGTGACTTGTTAAACCCTTAAACTACGATGAAATTTAAAAGTAGTATATCAATTACGTAAGTGTTGATAGTTAGGTAGGTCTTAGGTAACAGCTGTCAATTGGGTGGTATATTGGCAATGTAAGATTTTTAAAACAGCCATGGATATTTATTAATCCAGTCAATTTGCGTAACATGGATCAGGAAATATGGATTTTGATTCTATGGTCGCATTTAATTTAAAATATATCCTTAGGTTATCACAATTTATGATACAAATGCATAAAAATAAAGCAAACTTATATTCATCCCACTTAGGTTGTATGCATCAATCAATGGTTAGAAAAAAATGCACCTAATTAAAACGAGTTATGTAGACATTAATTACAAACTAAGGGGTATAAAATGACTATATTCCAAATCCTTTTTTGGTTCTAAAGGCTTTTTGATTTTTTCAAATAATAAACTTTTTCTTACAACATATATTGTATACACACACACGTAAAGCATACACATGTGTATATGTATATTTACACATGCATATATACTTGCACCTGCATTTGCATAATTTTAAAATGCCAATTGGGATTTTGACATGTATACAAGGAAGAAAGAAGGTTTGAATGACTTCAAGAAAATGTAGAAGAGCAACAATAGGACTGAGTTATCAATTTTCAAAGCAAATTTAGAGCCATAAGAGGATAAAATAACAAATGATACTAGTGATATTTTTAATTAAAATATCCAATTAAAATTATACAACTTGGAAGGAAAACATACAATTAAATAAATCCATCTCATCTTAAATGTACTTCACTTGGAGTGTCACTAAAACACAAACATTACATAATTTTCTAGGTAGTCATTTGCTGTGAATATACACGCACACACACACTTTTATATATGTTAATGCTATATATTTTAAATCTCCTTTGTTACTTCCATGGAGTTAAAACATTAATTGTCATAGGAAAAATGTATTTCAAAGACACTTCTCCCTCTCGTTTGTAGTTGTCTAATTAAGCTAATACTATTCAGGTAAATATTTATTACCTTCATCAAAACTTTATCCTCCTAACTGGGATGAAATGATATGAAAAGGCAACTTGCCACACTGCTTTGTTCCTAAAGATGCAAAGATCAAAGTTGTTGATGCTGTCACACAGTTTTTTAACAGTTTTTTTTCCCATAAGTAAAACTTCAGAAAAGATGTTTACCTGGTTTGAGGACAGGCTTTAAAATTCCAGTTGAGAAACGAGACTTGGGTAAAATGGGAATAACCTATATTTTCCAAAGCCCCATTTACTGCAGTTTCTGAACTCAGCAGTATATATTGAGACTTTTAAACAGAAACACATTACTGAAAATAAATTCTATGGAGGAATATTTCAGTTGATTAACCATAAATTAAATAAACTCATATTATTAGTATTTTCTAGTTGCCAATATATTAGTTTTTCCTTCTCATATACTGATATATACACATTATTTGTTCCAATAAAAACGACATTATGCTTCTTGTTTTAGTGCTTATATAATATACCATGTTCTCCAGAAGACATATTTTTCTTTCAAAACAATATATAGAAGTTATATTTTCTAAAATAATAAAATACCATTTTAAGGCAGTTGAATTTTGATTAGAGAACTTACAGTTTCTATAAGAAAATAAATGGATTAACAATTTTTTTAATGTAGACAATGTAAATTAGCTATGGAAAGAGAGTATTTCATGCACACACCCCAAATATTTTGTGAAATTTTTCTTGGAGATATAGCATAGAATGAAACCAATTTATAGGAAACACGAAGAACTGTCTCAAAATTCTCTTTCTTCAGAATGCTGAACCTTGTTGGGAAAATGGATAGATACAGCCCCCACCTCCAAAACGCTAAGATTCCTAAATAAATGAATGAGAACTAAAAGTGAGGTTGAATCTTGGGGCTTAAGAAACATGAGGAACAAGTAGGACATGAAGAGCACAGTCAAAATACAGTTTTTTTTTCCCCTGCCCACCCCCCATATTGCCAAAGTAAACCTGTTTTGTGTATTTCATTCTATCCTGCCCCTTGGATAAAATCAATGGCATGTCACAAGGATTATTCCAGTTGTTTTTGGGTCATTGAAATCTTTGCTTATTTTTGCCAGAAAAAAATTCAGTTTAGTTCGGTCTCTCTTCCTAAATAATATATCTAGTCCTCTGTGAAACAAAACAACAATTTAAGAAAAACAATGTTTTTATCTTAAACTTCCCTTTTGTATCCAAATTTCGTTAATCATCTCCAAAGGTAGAAAGAGGATTAAAGCTGGAGGGGAGAGAATAAGTGAATGGCAGGAAAGTTTTCCTTTCACTGCCCCTGTCCTGGTGATTCAGCAGGGTACCCTGTGGGCATACTGCTGTTTGAAGCTTGTCCTTTCTCTAAGGTAGCTCTGTGTTACTTCCTCAGAGCTGCCTCCTCTGTTCTCACATCACCTGGATAGTTTACCTGCAGTTCCTCTACATAAGCAAATGTGTCCTTCAATAGACAAATCTCTTGTTGTTTATAATTAATGTTTAAGCCTCTTGGCATTTCATGGTACGCTTCTAGCTTCTTTCCACTGATGTCTCTTTGCCTCCTTCAAATGATCCATCTGTATCTCAAGGTTCCCTGAAAAACACTCACTCACTCTTAGTTTTGAGAAATGCTGGACAAACAGGCAACCCCATTCAGGAAACCTCTATTAACTCTTGTCAGTAGAACAATTACCAGCCCTAATCTCTCAGCGTTTGGATTACTTAAGTCTAACATCTTCAGTGTGTCCTTGACATCAGGAGACACATGTCAGTTCTCCAAGCAGTCATGCCAAAGCTGCTCTCCCTAGGTTTGACTCGAGGGTCATCTGCAACACTTTCAAAGAAGTTTCCTCTCAATCCCCACACCCCTAACTACTTCAACTTCAAACGCTTTCTAACTTTTAGTAGATGAGGTGCCAAGTTTCCAAACCAGTATTTAACCAATACACATGCTAGTCTTTTTGGGTGGTTATATTTAAAAATGTGGAAATAATTGTTTTACATTCTGTTCAACAACAACAACAACAACAAAATGAGACTGAAAATCTTCCACCTGAAAAATCTGTTTTGTATTAGGTTATCTTCATAAAGCTCGGATAGAAGTTTAATAAGCCAACAGATTTCAACGGAAAGATTTTTTTTCTGACATAGTCAAGATCTTTTTTGATGCATGAAATCTAGAATCTAGAAGGAACCCAGAAAGAATCAAACATTGCACCTAGAATGTAGGGAAGCAAAAACAGAAAAACAAACTATTGGGCTTACTAAATATTGCTATAATTGACCAACTGATTTATTTCTTCAGATTATATATTTTCAAAGCTTTTTGTACTCAAGTTATGACCGTCTACAACATTTCCATAATATATCCATATTTCAAGTCTGAAAATATTTTTTCAAATTTTAAACATTAAATATGAAAATTTTATAATGTAACTTTTTACATTAATCCAGAATGATATATTAATAGTCAATGAATCAAAATAGTCAATGTCTATTTCTTACAGCTACCCCTAAGATGAGATACATATTCTCTTCTCCCCAGTAGTGAGTGTGTTCCCTGTATATAATGCTAACAGCAAACTTAAATACTGGATATTCCTTCCTTGCATTAGCATACTAAGTATATTTACCATCATGTGCTTTTTCACTACAAATAGGAATGCTTGTTTCCTGAGATTGCTGAACATCACAAACATGAGAAAGGATGATTCATTCTTCTTGTATAACGGCTATAATTCCAATAGATTTGCCTATTAAGTTTCTTATGTATTAGCATTTGTTTTTTTTATCCATAGACTACTTCATTGTATTCAGTTTGCACCAGATACCTTTTATTATATTATTCTTCTTTTTCTTCTTCTTATTTCTTACAAGGTTATTGGATGACTTTTATCAATAGGCACACATTGACAGAGAGATCTAAACAATAATCATAAACAGTAACTTTTTCAGTCTTTCAGTAACAGATCAAAGCTTATTAGTTACAAATAAAAATATTAACAAGCCTAATGCATTGTTAATGTCATCTCATTTTTAAAATCTTGAATTGATATAAAAAATTCTGATGTGTTTAATCAGTGGAGACAGTAACACAGGAAGGAAACTATTTTTGTATTAAATAATACATGCTTGGATTTAATCACCTGTGCATAAAGCAAGTCTAAAATTATAAGCTAGTAACTAGATAAGCGATTGATCTTTAATTAAACTATTTTTTAAATTTGGCTTCATTAATCATAACACAAATCTTTCACGGTACTCTTTATGAATAGTTAGCCAGTGAAAACTATTGCTAGCTTCTCAATTTCCCATGTTGTAGTTTCCAACTCTGGAATAAAAGTAAAACAAAATAAAGCAACACAACCACAACATATCTGGAAAACAAGTTTAGTGTTGTTTACAATGTAAGTAAAATAAATCTATTTTATTTAAAATAGTATTAGGCTGGGCATGGTGGCTCATGCCTGTAATCCCAGCACTTTGGGAGGCCAAAGCGGGGAGTATCACTTGAGCCAGGAATTCAAGACCAACCTGGGCAACATGATGAGGCCTCCTCTCTACAAGAAATTAAAAAAAAAAAAGGCAGACATGGGGGGATATGCCTGTAAACCCAGCTACTCAGGGGGCCGGAAGTGAGAGGACTGCTTGAGCCCAAGAGCGAAGTTGCAGTAAGCTATGATCACATCACACCACTGCACTCCAGCCTGGGCAACAGAGTGAGACCCTGCGTCAAAATATATATATATATATATATATATAATGTGTGTGTATGTATTAAAGGATAAGAAATTAAGCATTACAAAAGTTTAAAAACATTTTTAAAGTAATAGATTAAGTAAAAAGTTCAAATTAAATTATTATATTAATTCTGTGAGCTTTCTTAATATATCTTCAAGTTTTAACATCACTCAATGCAAAAAAATTATGCCAGTGAATGAGTGCAATTTCCTGTTTCTTTTCCTCCCAATAAAGCCCCCCCTTACCCCCACAAACAAACATAAAACTATAATGAGATTCAAATTTCTTAAAAAGACATTCAACAGACAAAAAGTTGAGTAGAAAACAGATCAAAGTATCATTATCTGGTGAATTATGGTGATACAGTGAAGTAATTTAAATAATTCAGAAAAATAATAAAAGGCCTTCATTATCTGTTTGCCTAAATTCCCTGAATGCTTACACTAACTTTAAATCTCCTTTTGATTATAAAGTTCCAGATATGGTAGAATGAGGTGGCACTGATAAGTTTATAGTTAAAGAGCAGTTTTAAGAAAAAAGTTTTCAAATTAAGATTTTAATTTTTTTGTAAAGGTAAAAGAAAAGAGTCTTATCCTGGATACAAAGAGTATATATTTCCTACTTTATTTTTCAAGATACTTCTTCTGGTATTAATAACATATGTGAGGATTTGGAGTTTCTTTTGCTACTGGGCAACAGTAACTGAAATAATGTACAGACAAATGCCTTATGATTATTATTTTTTCAAGAAATGTCAGTGAAAACTAAGTGCAACTATGTTAGTGTCACAACAAGAATTCTTATCCACCTTAAATGTCTTCATATAATAATAAAAAGCACAAAACAAAAAGCAAACTTTAAAAAGAACCAATAAAGAAGAACGGGAACAAAGACCTTCAGTTTATCATATATATATATATATACACACACACATATATATATACATATATACACATATATACATATATACATATATACATATATATACATACACAATATATAAAATGCCTTGAATACATTAATTGCTTTGTTAATTTTTTTGTTCAGCTGTTATGAGATGAACCTTTTGCTGGTACTGTGTATTTTGTACTGAAATCCAACATAAGGCTTGATAAGAAATAAGTAGTAATGACAGAACGAACAACAGTTTCCAATACCCTTGAGCACAATTGCACACCATTTTCATATACAAGTTAAGGAAATCTGAAACTCCTTGTTTTGATGCAATGTGAGTGTCTCTTTACAGGAAGCACAACACACCATTTCTCCTTTCATTTCTCACCCCATTAACTCCCTTGACAAAAGATGTATGCAGATCCTGGGAGAATTCATTCTTTTCTCTGAATGTTTCAGATACGTTGAGCTGAAAGAGTGGGAGTGCCATATCCATTTTATTTAGATAAAAAGAATTTTTCAAAAATAATATTTTTCTTAGGTGTCTACAGACTCCTTACATAAAATTTTACAGAGTGTTTCTTCCCAACGCTACTTTCAACTCTGAAACTAAAGATGCATAGTCAGAAGATAACTTTGAAAATGATGTGATTTGTTATATTCAAATGAGACAATTTGAAAATTGATTGTAATTAAATTTGTACTCAACCTTATCATCCACATTAATTCAGAAATATCAGAATGGCTAAATAGAAAGAGCACTTATTTTATATCCGTATATGGACAATATGGAATATAAATTACTTCTGCAAAATTGGAAAATATTGACAGCATCATACTGGAGAAGAGGTAATGCTACCTGAAAACCCCAACACATTCATTTGCATTTATTTATATGGACAATGTTGCAGTATTATTTTATTGCCAACCCCTCCTTTTCTTTCTCATAGTGATTTCATGTATGTATTTTTTAAATGTCTACAAAACTGCCTGATTATAAAACAATAAAATTACAATACTGATTCCCTTAAAAATACAATAAACACTCTTAGCAACTTTCCCTTTAATTACAGAAGACAGTCTGTGGTATTTCACAATTATTATTTCTATGACTTCTGAAATCTCTTGAAAACTGCATTAACCTATATTATAGCTCATTGAAATCAGTGAATAACAACTTTGTAAGCGACGCCTGCATTATGTTTTAGCCCTTCCAAGCTGAGTGACCTTCAGAGTTAGTGGCCACATGATATGTAGCATGTTCTTGCCATACATCAAGTATTTGATTTATATTTAATATCCCCACATCAATAAACACCTACAAGCTTAAAAAATTGCCATGATCAAAAAAGAAATATGGATCTACCTCCTTTCTTCTAAAGTCTGTTTATTAAAAGTCTTCTCCATCTTGAAAAAGGACCTCCCCTTTATCCAGTTGCTGAAGCCAAAAATATGACATTGTTATTTATTCATCTTTTATCATTCATATTGATTTATTTTAGCATATTTTCCAACCCCAAACTTAATATCGTAGTCTCACTGTATCAATGTTTCCCTCTTTCTTAGTACTGCTATAATCTTGCACTTGGGACTACTACAATAATTTTTAAATTTGTTATCTTACCTAAATCCTTCCCCCTTATTGCCCAGCAGAACAAATAATTCTTTAATATTTTAAAACATACATTAAATGTTGTCTTTTCTATGCTTCAAATTATCTAATGGTTTTTATCCTATTTCAGATAAAATCCAATCCAGCCCTGGCTAAGAAAGCCCATTTGACCAGTCTTGGAACCTAAAGATCTGCTTACCACAGGTAGAATTCCCTGCCAAAATTCTTCTGTCTCCAGGTTTCTAGAGCCACCTAACAAGCCACTTTCTTTTTTTTTTTTTCCTAAGGACCTTCCTTAGGAACTAGCTTATCTTTTTCAGACTGGAATGCTCTTTGCCTAAGCTTAACATGCCTGTCTCATTTTAGTCTTTTAGATCTCAGATCCAAGTCACATTCTCAAAGCATTTAACTCTCATTCTCCCTTGAAGTAACTACCTAGTAATTCTGTTACATTGCTCTATTTTCATTCTATGCATTGCACTTATTACTATATTAGGTTTCTTGTGAAACATCCACTTGTGCGTCATGAGAACAGGGACATGATCATGTTCACTCCTTCATTCCCAGTGTTTAGGACAGCACTTGGTGTATGGTGGATGTCTAATATATATGGAGTAAGTGATCAAATGAGTGAATGATGAATGACTTAATAAAATTTAAATTTTAAGTTCTATCTAATTAAAACAAGCACATTAAATTTATTTTGAATCAATACATATCTGCCCAGTTATTTAAAACAAATATTTAATATTACTATGACCAACCAAGATTCATCCCAAGGATGCAAGGATGGTTCACTATATGCAAATCAATACACATGATCTAGCACCTCAATAGAATCAAGAACAAAAACCATAAAATCATTTCAATAGATGCAGAAAAAGCATTTAGTAAACTTCAACATCAATAAAAGCCCTCAATAAATTAGGTATAGAAGGAATGTACCTCAACATAATAACGGCCACATATGACAAAACCATAGTTACCATCATACTGGGTGAGGAAAAGTTGAACGTTTTTCTCTATGATCTGGAATGAGACAAGGATGTCTACTTCCAACATTTCCATTCAACATTGTACTGGAAGTCCTAGCCAGAGTAATTAGGCAAGAGAATGAAATACAGAAGTTCCACACTGGAAAGGAGAAAGTAAAATTGCCCCTGTTGGCAGATGGCATGATCTTGTATATATAAAACCCTAAAGACTCCACCAATGAAGTAGTGTAGACTCCACTAATAGAATTGATATGACTTTGGTAAACTTGCAGGACACAACATCAACATATAAAAATCAATAGCATTTTTGTATATTACCAGTGAACTATCTGAACAAGTAATCAAGAAAACAATCTCACTTACAATATCTACACAAAAAATTACCTAAGAATGCATTTAACCAATGAGGTGAAATAGCGCTACAATGAAAAATGATAAAACATTGAAAAAATAAATTGAAAAGGACACAAATAAATGGAAATATGTTCCAAGTTTATAAACTGGAAGAATTAATATTGTTAAAATATCCATACTATCCAAAGTGATATAGAGGTTCAACACAATTCCTATTAAAATGTTAATAAAATTCTTCACAAAACAGAAAAATATCCAAAAATTTCTATAGAATCACAAAATATCACAAGGAACCAGAACAACCTTGAGAAAAAAAGAGCAAAGCTGGAGGCATTTCACTACCTGACTTCAAAATATACTACAAAGCTATAGTAATCAAAACAGCATAATCCTAGCACAAAAACAGACACATAGACCAATGGAACAGAATAAAGAACTCGGAAATATATTTACACATTTACAGCCAAATGACTTTTGACAAAGTTTCCAGGAATACACAATGGGGAAACAATAGTCTCTTCAATAAATGGTTCTGAGAAAATTTTTTATCCACATGCGGAAGAATGAAACTAGATCTCTGTTTCTCACCATATAAAAAATTCAACTCAAAATTGATTACGTATTTAAATTTAAGATCCAAAACTGTGAAACTGGTAGAAGAAAACATGGGAGAAATTCTTCATGGCATGGGACTGGGTAAGGGTTTTTTTAGATAGGAACTCAAAAACACCAGCAACTGAAGCAAAAATAGTCAAATGGGATTATACCAAACTAAAAAGCTTCTGCACAACAGAGGAAACAATCAACAGAGCAAAGATACAACCTACGGAATGGGAGAAAAAATATTTGCAAACTAGACAACTGACAAGAAGTTAACATAGAGAATATATATAAGAAACTCAAACAATCTAAGAGCAAAAAAAGAGTTAAAAGTGGACCAAAGCCCTGAATATATATTTTTTTAAAGAAGGAATAAAAATAGCCAAAAGGTACATGAAAATATGTTCAACATCATTATTAATCAGGGAAATGTAATTCAAGGCCACAATGAAGTTATCACCTCACTGCAGTTAAAATGGCTATTATCAAAAACAGAAAAAATAACAAATGCTGGCAAAAACGTGAAAGGGGGGAACTTTCATATACTGTTGATGGAAATGTAAGTTAGTACAGCCACTATCAAAACCAGTATGGAGGTTTCTTAAAAAGCTAAAAATAAAATTACCATATGATCCCACAATTTCACTCCTGGGTATTTTTACAAAGGAAATGAGACCAGTATGTCAACAAATGTTTGTAGTCCTGTATTTATTGCAGCATTCTTCACAATAACCAAAAAATGAGATCAACCTAAGTGTTCACCAGTGGATAAAGGTATGAAAATATCTTGTATGTATGCACAATGGAATGCTATTCAGCTATAAAATAGAATGAAATTATATTGTTTGTGTCAACATAGATGAATGTAGAGACCATTATATTAAGTGAAATAAGACAAGCACAGAAGGACAAATACCACATGATCTCTTTTGGAAAATCTGTAAATGATGATCCCATAGAAGTAGAGCATTAAATAGTGGTTACCAGAGGCAGGGGTAGAGAGGTAGGCTTATGAGAGAAGTTGGTTAATAGGTACAAAGTTACACTTCGCTAGGAGGAATAGGTCCTGGTGTTGTGTTGCACAGTAGGGTGGCTATAGTGAAAAATAATGTATTGCATATTTCAAAATAGAAAGAAGAGAGGATTTTGAGTGCTCTCACTGCAAAGAATTGATAACTATCTGAGGTGATAGACATGCTAATTATTCTGATTTGATCATTACACAATGTATACATGTATACATATTTTTCCTTTGTAATTTTGTACGAAAATTATTACTGAGTAATTGATTATTTTAATATTTATGATTTATTTGAAATTACTGTTATTACAGTTTTCATTAATCCATGAAAATTTGGTATTTTCTATTATGTTGTTAACCAAAACATGGAAGATATCTATTATTTTGAATATGAGATATAATAATATAAGTAAAAAATGGAGCAATATCACTTTTTAGAAAACTTAAATGCATATTCAATGTAAACAAAATACAGTTATTAACATGTAATTTATTCTCTGAATTTTCCTTCTCTCTCATTAAACTTACTGTCCATGGGGAAGGGGGAGAAGATTTGAATTTGCCTTTATTTTTGTCATTAGAAATCAAAAAGCTTCATTAGCTTTCTAGTTCAATTTGCATTTTAAAATGAAACATAATTTCTACATTAAACTAATAATTAGTCTTTCATAGATCATAGAAAGATAACACTTAAATTTTACTGAATGTAAGACTAGTCTGTGATTATTTAAAGTGTCACTTAAAATCTTGCAATACTTATGAGATCCCTACACAAAGAGAAGAAACAGTCTGTGGGAAAACCCTTACTTGGTATGTTTGTTTTCTCAGGCTGTTGTACCAAGACACCATGAACTGGGTGGCTTAAATAACAGATTTTTTTTTTTTTTTTTTTTTTGAGACGGAGTCTCATTCTGTCACCCAGACTTGGAGTGCAGTGGTGCTATCTCAGCTCACTGCAACCTCCACCTCCCAGGTTCAAATGATTCTCATGCCTCAGCCTCCTGAGTAGCTGGATTACAGGTGTGTGCCACCACACCCAGCTAATTTTCTTGTATTTTTAGTAGGTACAGGGTTTCACCATGTTGGTCAGGCTAGTCTCGAACTCCTGTCCTTAAATGATCCGCCTAATTCAGCCTCCCAAAGTGGTTGGATTACAGGCCTGAGCCACTGTGCCCAGCCTCTCTTCTTTTCCTATTAAGGGCTCTCATTCCTAAAATGGGTCCCAACCTGGAACGTAATGTAACCTTAATCACCTTTCAAAAACTCCACCTCCAAATACCATTACTCTGGGGTCCATGGCTTCAACATATGAATCTGGAAGGAACACAAACATTCAGAGGATAACAATGTGGGAAGATGCTTGGCAGTTTCAAAGAGCTTATTAGAAGCCATGTGAAGGAATGAAGAAGTAGAAAAAAAATGATACCTCAGAGGTAAACAGAGTGAGGATACGGAAACTTTTGTAGATTTTGTTTAAAATATAATGAGAAGTTTGGGAAATATAAATAAAATTCTGATGTATGTTTTTAAAAGCTTATGTTGGCTGTGAGTGAAACATTATTGGCAGAGGGCATAATTAGAAACAGAAAGTCTAGTAATATCATCACTGCTGTTGTCCCAGTTGAAATTTAATGGAGGCTTTTACTAACATGGTACTAGCTAAAGTGGTGGGAAAAAAATTACTAACATTTACTGTGTTTGATAAAAATAAAACATCTGGATAACTGGAGAAATGAACAGATAAATTTTGAAACGATAGGCTTTAGATATTTGTGAACAAGTGATGTTTAAAAATGAAGTCCTTGGATCATCAGCATTACCTGGGAAGGAAAGTTGTTAGAAATGAATATTCTCAGACCCAACACCAGAACTACTGAATCAGAAGTTCTGAGGGGTGAAGTCAGCAATTTGATTTTAAACAGACACTCTAGGTGATTTTGACAAAAGCTCATTTGAGAACCGGGATGTAAACCATACGCATGAAAATGTCAATTACAGAAATCCATAAATATGGGCTTATGGATTTCAGAGCAGAAGTTTGAGACAGAGATATAAATCTGGAAGTGATCAACACATAGATAGCACTTAAAACCATGGGAATGGTTGAAATCACATACACTAAGTGGGAGCAGAGAGAAATGCACAACTGAGGCCAACATTTCATTTTCAGTAGTCTGTAAACAACACTTTAAAAGGAGCATCTATAGAGAAAGGAAAAAAGCTAGGGATGTGAGATACCATGGACACCAAGTGAAGAAAGAGATTTTAAAAGGAGTAAATGATAAGCAATGTCCAATGAAGCTAAGAAATTCAACACACCTTAAACAGTGGTGGGTTGATTGCTGTTCAACATCTGGCTCTCTGAAGAAAAGCAAAATCAGATTAGTAAAGATTTTCCATTTCTGTGCTGCTAAATACTCCCGACATGCTTAATTTCAAGCCAGTGAATAGTGAGCAAATTTGGCAAGAGACACACAATAGCACGCCATTATCCATTTCTGCCATGTAGATATTATATATATATAAAACAACCTCAAAAAGATAGGTAAGAGCAAAATGTAATGAAATAATTAGAAGCAAATGAGTTTTGAGTATTCATTACAATGCTTTTTATAAATGTTTTGTCTATATATACGTGTGTGTGTGTGTGTGTGTGTGTGTGTGCGTAATCAACTCTTAATAAAGTCTGTGTTTAACAATAACCTTGCAGAATTTCTGGGAATTAAATAATCAGCTCTCATGTGTCAGTATGTATTGACTCTTATACACTATTGCTAACAAATCTAAGATTTAAAATGTTTTTCCAGGTCCTGAGAACTTCACATACTGCTATTCTTAGTATATTAAACACATATTTAACAGTTTTATATAGTCTACTACATTTAAGCTGTCCAAGAAAGGAAATTATGATGTATTATGTGATCTATATCTTAAACAGCACAGAACAAAAGATTTAACAGGTGCCCAATCAAACTATTGATTTGTAAGTACATCCATGACCTACCCTTCTAACTCTAAAAGTCTTTGAATGGAAAAAAAAAAAATTCTGTAGGGTTGGAAAGCTGTGAAGGATAAATCATGTTAGAATGATATTCATAATATAAATAAATTAGCTCATGCAAGTTTCAGCTTTGACATAATTTATGCAAAATTTGACACACTTTTCTCTAGCTTAAGATATGTGTCACCTAGCAGTACAGGATCTCTGCATGGTTGACTTTTGCTGGACTTAACAGGGTACAAAGACAAATGTGGAGCTCACAACAAAAGATCAAAAAGATGCACAACAGTTTTGAGTGTGGTTGGAGTCCCATTCTGGCTGAATCTGAACTGAATTATTCATGTTTTTTTTTCTTTTTTAAAGTGCAGTAAAAGTGATTTTTTTCTTAAAAAAAGGAAAATCAAGGTTAATTTATCTCCTGAAAATACTGAGTCCTTTTCCTGACATGAAAGCATTCAAGCTTTCAGAGTCCAGACAACAATCTTTATTCTGAAACATGAGTCTGAGCGGAATTCAGCTAAAGCTGAACCATTTTTATTTGCCAAACAAGTGCCCCAATAATTGCTAGGGGAAACATTCCAAAGGTTTCATGACTGTTTTAGATTCTTAGGGCTGCTGTGACAAAATACTACAAACTGGGTGGATTACAACAAGAGAACTGTATTGCCTCACAGTTCTGGAAGGTAGAAGTCTGAAATCAAAGTGTCAGGTGGGCCATGCTCCCTCTGAAGTTGGTTGGAGAGAATCCTTCCTTGCCTCTTCTTTCTTCTTTCTTCCTTCTTCTTTCTTCTCCTTCTCCTTCTTCTTCTTCTTCTTCTTCTTTTTCTTTTTTTTTTTTTTTTTTTTTTTTTTTTTGAGATGGAGTCTCTCTCTCTCGCCCAGGCTGGAGTGCAGTGGAGCGATCTCGGCTCATTGCAGCCTCCACCTCCCAAGTTCCAGCAATTCTCCTGCCTCAGCCTCCTGGGTAGTTTGGATTACAGGCACCTGCTAACATGCCCAACTAATTTTTGTGAGACAGACTCTTGCTCTGTCACCCAGGCTGGAGTGCAATGGTGCGATCTCGGCTCACTGCAACCTCCACCTCCCAGGTTCAAGCCATTCTCCTGCCTCAGCCTCCCAAGTAGCTGGGATTACAGGTGCCCGCCACCACACCCAGCTAATTTTTGTAATTTTAGTAAAGACAGGGTTTCACCACCTTGGCCAGGCTGGCCTCGAACTCCTAACCTCATGATCCACCCACCTCGGCCTCCCAAAGTGCTGGGATTACAAGCATGAGCCACCACGCCCGGCCCTAATTTTTGTATTTTTAGTAGAGACGGGGTTTCACCATATTGGCTAGGCTGGTCTCGAACTGCTGACCTTAAATCGTCCACCTGGCTTGCCCTCCCAAAGTGCTAGGATTACAGGCATAAGCCACCACACCAGGGCCCCTTGACTCTTCTTAGTGTCTGGTGGTTTGCCTGCAGTTCTTGCTGCTCCTTGGTTGGTAGATGCATCACTCCAATTTCTGTCTCTGTTGTCACATGACCACCTTATTTTTGTGTATCTCTGTCTTCTCCTCTTCCTAGCAAGATACTAGTAATATTGGATTAGATCCCACCCTAAGAAAAAACTCATCTTAACTTGATTCCATCTGCAAACACCCTATTTCCAAATAAGGCCATATTCATAGGTACCAGAGCTTCAGATTTCAACAATTCTTCTTTGGAGACACAGTTCAACCCAGAAACCAGAACCTACCAAGTACAACATATTCTGGCTCTAGAGAAAGAATAAATACTTCTTTGAATGTACCATACATTTTAGCTGAAAGGCCAACAATTGGAGATTTAATTATGACACAATTCCTATTACATTATTTAATAGATCTGAGCCTTGAAAAGACTAACATCACAAAATTGATATGCTTTCCAAATTTAGTATTTAGCATATCTTTTTAGATATTTTAATGTTGCATATTAGCTTATAATATTTCAATAACACTCTGTGAACTCAAATTACAATCACTAGAGGTATATTAAATGTGAGACTCAAAAGAGTTTCTTTCAGCTGTTTCTTTTACTCTATTTCATCTACAGTTAATCATGCTTTGTGTTCATTTCAACTTAAAAAACTAAATGGCAGAAAACAGTGCTGGTTTGGGGTTTTGTTTTGGGGTGTTTTTTTTTGGCCTATTAAAACTTTCTCTTTTTCACACATCTTGAATAAGTATATCCATTTAATAGCACTATAAAAATGTTGGTGTGGCTGTAACAAGATCATTAACTTTATTGCTATAATCACTGTACAAGGTTAAACTGTACCCTCAGCAACAAAATTAGTGTCCAACTGTTCCAGGTGTCTCTCTAAGAATTTTCTCAATACAACATGTACTCTGTTGTAATTGAAAAATTAATTATCTACCATGCATGTTTTAGTTTTCCATCTTAAAAAGACATTGTATCACATCAAGTTCCAACTTTTATTTGTTTGCCTTTCTGGATTTGTATATTAAAATTTATATTATGAATATTTAAATGAGTATAAGTACCACTCCTATAATATTTTATTCTTATTTTAATACCAAAATTAAAATTGCAGTTATTATGTACCATCAATTTTATACAATCAATAAAAACTAATGTATTGCAACATTAAAATTTTTGTTTAGCTATCTTATTTTAATCAAATAATAAACAAAAAATGCAATAATATATCATCCAAGCAAATTTACTGTGTGAGACAAGAGTACGTAAAAGAAATGTAAAGATTAGGGGCTCTTAGTGAAGATAGTTCATATTTTTTGAAGGAGTGAATGAAACTCATGTGGCTGTGATAATTATAGAAACACACTTTGCCCTAGCAGTATATATAGAGAAAACCATAATCCATAAACCATAGAGCACAATAAAAATAATAAGAAAATAATTGAAAGTAATGAATTTTAAAAAATGAAATTGGTAGGGTGCAGTGGCTCACGCTTGTAATCTCAGCACTTTGGGAGGCAGACGCGGGTGGATCATGAGGTCAGGAGATCGAGACCATCCTGGTTAATACGGTGAAACCCCGTCTCTACTAAAAACACAAAAAATTAGCCAGGCATGGTGGCACACATCTGTAGTCCCAGCTACTTGGGAGGCTGAGGCAGGAGAATTGCTTCCACCCGGGAGGTGTAGAGGTTGCAGTGAGCCAAGATCATGCCACTGTACTCCAACCTGGGCAACAGAGTGAGGCTTCACCTCAAAAATAAATAAATAAATAAATAAGAAATCACTATCTAATTCATAAAGTGAGCCAAATATTCTAAATTAATAAATGAATGGCTGCCCAAATAAGTAAATGAAAAATTAGAGAAAGCAAGTGCAGGTAATATGCAAAACTAGAAAGTACAAGAAGCTAGAAATATTAAGTTTAAAATATCAAACTTTTAAGAATGACATTAAAAAATGTAAAGATTATTTCTAGGTTTTGTTTTACCTGTAATATAATTTATTTTTTTCAAGTAAACAATATGATTTTATTATGTGTCGTCATTATGCTGTACCTTACAGTCCCAGACTTACTCATCTTACAAATGCCTGTTGATACCCTGTGACAAACATCTCATTTCCCACACCTTTCATGCCTTGGCAACCACTGTTTGGCTCTCTGCTCTTATGAACAAAGAAGCAGAAAAATAAATAAAAAGCATATTTCTGTTTTCTCGGAAAGGCAAATACAAACAAAAATTGTGATGTAATATTATTTTCAGTCTTGTTAATCCAAATTTTGGAGGTGTGGCTCAAAAATTACTCATCATTTAATAACTGCACATAAAAACAAAAGTGGAATCTAACCTTTTCACTTATAGCAGAGATGTTTAAGAAGTTCCATAATGTCCAGTAATATCAAGAGTCTGGGAAATGCAAATGTTAATAATATTTTGGTCATTGTTTAAATAAATTATGCAACTTTTCTAGAGAACAGTTGATGATATCTAGCAATTTTTTTTTTTTTTTAGACGATGTCTTGCTCTTGTCCCCCAGACTGGAGTGCAATGGCACGATCTCGGCTCACTGCAACCTCTGCCTCCCAGATTCAAGCAATTCTCCTGCCTCGACCTCCCGAGTAGCTGCGATTACAGGCACCTGCCACCACACCTGGCTAGTTTTTGTATTTTTAGTGCATACGGGGTTTAACCATGTTGGTCAGCCTGGTCTCAAACTCCTGACCCCAGGTGATCCACCTGCCTCGGCCTCCCAAAGTGCCGGGATTACAGGTGTGAGCCACCGTGCCCAACCAATAGCTAGCTTTTTTTTTTTTTTTTTTTGAGACAGAGTCTTGCTGGGTCACCCAGGCTGGAGTGCAGTGGCACGATCTCAGCTCACTGCAACCTCCCGGGTTCAAGAGATTCTCCTGCCTCAGCATCCCGAGTAGCTGGGACTACAGGTGCGTGCCACCACACCTGGCTAATTTTTGTATTTTTAGTAGAGATGAGGTTTCACCATGTTGGCCAGGCTGGTCTCCAACTCCTGACCTCAAGTGATTCACCTGCTTTGACCTCCCAAAGTGCTGGGATTACAGGCCTGAGGCACCGTACCTGGCCAATATCTAAGCAGTATTGTAACTGCTCTATTTTTGACCTAGTGAACATAAGAAGTGAGTAGAGAATAATCATTTTGCTATTGTTAGAAAAAGTGAACATGTATTCAAGTGAAGTCAACCAATTAAACACATTATGAGTTATCTATAGTTAAAAAATATTAAAAACAAAAAGCAAAAAAAAAACTGCATTCGTTAAAGGAAGTAAATATCTAAGGGCTAAAAAAATATTTTCGAAGACATATTAGTGAACACAGTAAGGTACAGAATAATGTGTGTATGAATAATATGGTTGCCTTTGTAAACATAATTTATAAATTCAATATATAAATGACACAAAGAAAACTTTGAGGAGGAGCTGGGTGAGATTCCATATTTTACTTCATTTACTTTGCCTCCAATTATTTATTATTTTTTGATTTGCATATTATTTATTTATTTATTTACTTCAGTTTTGGTCGCCTGGGAGATAATTTTCATTTTTTTTCATTTTTGTCATTATACTTCTCTATTTCTATAGAATTTATTAAATGTTATATGAACATAGGAATAGTACAAGAAAGAGTGAGGAAAAGGTATTCAATCAATATTGCTGAAATTTTTTAATGATTAGGAAAAATCAGTTCAAAACCTTACCTAATTGTACAAATTACCTCATATTATGCATTTATTAATTCCAGATGGAGCAAAGTACCCTTTAAAGCAAGCTGAAATATACTATGATACATCTATCAAACACTAAAAGAATGATAATTTATGAATCTTAGAGGTCTAACAGAAATTATAACAACAAACTATCCATACTAGAATAAAGAATTTCTTAGAGATCTTACAAGGAAACTCCCCAGCAATAAGTCTGACAAATAATATATCAAGAACACTAAAAATATACAGCTTACTTAAAGGCAAAAATCAGATACCCCTTGCCAGAAACAAGGAGGGAATTAAAGCCATATATATGATAGAAATGAGAAGGTCAGGAGAAAGTAGTTAAAACCAGGGGTAGTTACACGTAATCAGAGCCTATTGAGCATGCCTGTGAAATGCTGAGATATAAGGCTAGACCCCACCTTTTGGAGGGTTGTTGGACATGGGCTTCCTGCAACAAAGCCTGAGTTAAGAGGAGACTTTCCATTTTTGAAACAGCAACTAAAAAACTACCATTTGACTCAGGTAGTTGGGTCAAACTAACTACCTGGGTGGCGTCATGGCAGGCTGCCTACTGTGGTCCTTGGGTGGAAAAGTAGTCACTGAAGAAAAATCAAATGCCACCCACGCCTATGAAGACCTAGGTCTCTGGAGACAGTAAAATGAAAATTGATGTAGAACCAATATAGTTCCTTGAGCCCTGACAGAATTAAAAACAAAATCTGCCCATGAGAATGTTTATAAACTTGTGGTACCTGCAAAACTTTTAGAGAAGCCAGCACACACTGAAATTAAATAAACCTCTAGTGAAAGTCAGAAAAAAGTATGTGAAAAAAAAATAACAACAATAAGGTGTCCACTAAAGCAGAAAGGAACTCAACTCATTGCATATAAACACTGTTAATTTAGTTAATTAGACAATTAGCAAGGAGTTTTAAAAATCATGACTAAAATCCATGATGGAAAATTTGTTTCACTAAAGATGCCAAGAGAACAACATATCACTAAGTGAAGAAACAATATTAAGGAGAAAACCTATGGTTCCAGTAAATGAACAGGCAAAGACCACGAATTAATAAATTACAAAAAAGTTAAAGTGCTATTAGGAACATATAATCAAGAAAAGTATCCAAACTAAAAGGGACAAATGATACATGAGATAAAATAATGAGTAATTCTTTTTACACAAATCTAATTAGCAAAATATATTAACCAACACTGTCAACAATTAGGTGTAAATGAATATTCTCACAATTACATTTGTGTGTGTGTAAAATGCCACAATGCTTCTGAATAGGATTTTTTTGACAATGTACGTATGAAACAATCAATGATTTATTTCTTAATTCATTTTCTAAAAGCCTACTCAATGAAATGCAAATGCTAAGTGAAGTATCCTGTAAATTTAAATATATTCATAGTTTTACCATGTATAAAAATGTTTTATAATATGGGAACAAGATATGTAAACAAAATTACACATGTTCAGTGGATAATTGCCTGGATTCTAAAAAACACTGTATACAGAAAACACATAATAATGTCTAGTACTAGCCAAATTCCTCATGAATAATTGTTCACTTGTTGAATAAATTAACAAATGAAAGAGTATTTAAATCTATAAAATTAAATGAGGTATAAAGTTAGGGTGGGAAATGTAGGAAGGTTGTAATACCCTCTCACCTAAAGTAAAAATAAGAATATTTAACGTTTTTAAACTGAAGTCTTTTAATTATAAATCTATTAATTAAATTATTCATTAATTTATGAAGTTAATTTAGTAAACACAAAAAACGTTATTTATCCCCTTTATTGTTAAATGATTTCAAAGTAGATATTATTTTATAATAATCAAAAGGGCAGATAATTTTTTAAAACCCTATTCAGAACGCTTACCCTTTAGAAAAGTAATCATATTTACTAATATCCCCTACATATTAGATTCTTCTTTTAGTCTATAACGTTCTTCAATGGTTATGTTATAAAATTCCATACCATTTGATATGGTTTGGTTGTATTCCCACCCAAATCACATCTTGAATAGTAACTCCCACAGTTTCCATGTGTCGTGGGAGGAACCCCATGGGAGGTGATTCAATCACAGGGGCAGGTCTTTCCTGTGCTACTCTTGTGATAGCATATGAGTCTCACAAGATCTGATGGTTTTCCAAAGAGGAATTCCCCTGCACAAGCTCTGTCTTCTCTTTGCCTGCTGCCATCCATGTAAGAGGTGGCTGGCTCCTCCTTGCCTTCCGTGATGATTGTGAGGCTTCCCCAGCCACATAGAAGTGTAAATCCATTAAACTCTTTTTCCTGTATAAATTGCCCAGTCTTGGGTATATCTTTATCAGCAGTGTGAAAATGGACTAATATGCCATTAAAGTACAAATATTGTACTGCAATATCTTTATTGTCATTTTCATGTCCTTCCTTTTGTTCTTTCCTCAACTCTTCCTCACCTTTTGCCAGCTGTTGTCATTACAGAAAAACTCTTCCTGTTGAAGCTACTCCCCCTTCACCTTAATGAAATTCGTTTTGACAAGACCAATATTTCCTTTAATGGGATCTGATTCTTCTTCTGTTAAATGTTAGAATTCCCTATAGTTCTGCCATTATCCATTTTCATCCTATCACTACAAACTCTTTTCCTCAAAGTTCCCCCATTTCTCTGATATTTAAGAACTTTGTGTGATTAATCCCCACATCCCGGAGTGAGGAAAACCACTTTCCTTCTAAAATTTAGTGGAGATTTAAAAAGATGATTTGTGCCAGGCACGGTGACTCACGCCTGTAATCCCAGCACTTTTGGAAGCCCATGGAGGCAGATCACTTGAGGTCAGGAATTGGACATCAGCCTGGTTAACATGGCGAAACCCCATCTCTACTAAAAATACAAAAATTAGGCGGGCATGGTGATGGGAGCCTGTAATCCCAGCTACTTTGCTGGCTGAGGTAGGAGAATGGCTTGAACCCAGGAGGCTGAGGCTGTAGGGAGCCGACATTGTGCCAGAAAGTCCAGCCTGGGTGAAAGAGTAAGACTGTGTTAAAAAGAAAGAAAGAGAGAGAGAGAGGAAGGAAGCAGGGAGGGAATGAAGGAAGGAAGGGAGGGAGGGAGGGAAAGAGAGAGAGAGAGAACTCTGATTTGGAAAACGTCTCTCTAGTTCTAATATTTTGGAATCTCTTGTATCTCTAAATTCAATACTGACTTCTATCCAGGCCTCCTTTTGTATATCCACTCTAATTGCTGGAAGTTCACATATTATTTGAATTTTTTGGAAAACCAGTGCCTCTAATGCAACACATATCTATGCTGTCTCCCAAATTTATAACTCCAGTCCTGATCTGAGCTCTGGACCAAATACTCAAAAGTGTACTCCGTGTTTCCAATTTAGATGACTCATAAAGATCCTAATCAAGCATGTCACAGCATGGCTCATGCCTGTAATCCCAATACTTTGTGAGGGCGAATAGGGGAGGATCCCTTGAGGGCAGGAGTTTGAAACCAGACTTGGTAACATAGGGAGAACCCATCTCCACAAAAAATTTAAAAATTAGCTAGGCATGGTGGTGCATACCTGTAGTCCTAGCTACTTGGGAGGCTAAGGTAGGAGGATGCTTGAGCCCAGGAGATCAAGGCTGCAGTGAGCCATGATCATGCCACCGCACTCTAGCTTGGGCAACAGAGTTAAACCCTGTCTCAAAAACAAACAAAAAAAAAACATGTAACAATAGAACAGAACAGAACACTTGACCTATTTCTCCCATAACTAAATCCTTTACCATTCTCACCTCTCAGTAAGTGGCATGATCATGCACTCAGTGTGTCAGGTAAAAAGTCTGCAGATCACAAATGCATCCATTGCTCACCATGTCCATCACTGTCACCATAAGTCAAATCACAATCGCTCTTACCAAAACTATAATAGCTCACTCTCTGCATCTACATATGTCTGCCAGAATTTATTCTTTCCATGAGGCAAAGCAGATTAATGTATTCTCTTACTCTACCCCACCAACACTTTCTCATCACCAGCATCATAAGATTAGGGTTCCTTCCCATGGGTTACAGGATCTCACATAACCAGCCTCTTGCCTACTCCTGGGGCACGGTTTTTATTCATATCTTATCTAAATTCACTCTAAGTAAGTGGGCATCTTACTTTTTCACCAACCTGATGAGTTTTCTCTTGCTTTACGGTCTGGAAACATTTCCATCTCCAGCTCTTGGCCAGATGTTGATAACCCTCCTTCCTGAACCCTATGCTTTAGAAGACCCTGATGATCACAAATTAAAACAGAAAGTGTTTCTTTTCTCCTTCGGAATAACAGGAGTTGTTTTGTTTGTTTTTTGTTTGCTTGTTTGTTTTAAGTTCTTAAAAGCTCAGTAACCCGATGGGGCACATACGTTTATGGGCCAGTGATCGCCCCAAAGCTGAACTGGGATGTACAGACCAAAGCTTGTAAGTCTGAAAGAGCAAAAAAGGTGAGTATGTGTGATTGTGTTTGGGTTTGTGTAAGTGTATGTGAGAGTGTATGGCTGAGTGTGATAAAAGTGTGTAAGAGTATGTGAGACTCTGCATTTGTGCAGGTGTGTGTGCACACGTGTGTGTAGGAGTGAAGGCAGAAAGGAGAAAACCGCAGGCTCTGGAGTGATAAACCAGAAAAAAGAGGAGGCTCTGGTTTCCATTTCTTTACCCCAAATCCCTCAATTATGTATGTAGTAAAACTTATTTTCTGACCTCTGCTAGGTTTTTGTCACTTTACAGACATACTTTTTGCAGATTCTGAGTGGGAAAAATGAGGCATGGCTCCCCAGGAATCTTTTTTTTTTTTTTTTTTTTTTGAGACGTTGTCTCGCTCTGTCGCCAGGCTGGAGTGCAATGGCGCAATCTCGGCTCACTGCAAACTCTGCCTCTTGGGTTCAAGCAATTCTTCTGCCTCAGTCTCCCGAGTAGATGAGAATACAGGCACACACCGCCAAGGCCTGCTAATTTTTATATTTTTAGTAGACACGGGTTTTCACCATGTTGGCCAGGATGGTCTAGATCTCTTGATCTCGTGATCCACCCGCCTCGGCCTCACAAATTGTTGGGATTACAGGCATGAGCCACCATGCCTGGCCTGCTCCCTGGGAATCTTGATTGGATAGCCCAGGCTCAGGAGAGTTCTGTGTTTGATCTTGATTCCCACAGATCCAGGCTGCCCCTCAGCCTCATACTGGCATGAGAGGAGAATAGAATTGGAACCTTGACAGCCCATGAGCATGAATTCTGTTAAAATTTTAACCGTTTAGCGAGATGACATGTTGCTCTCCATTTGTACTCTTACATCAGCTGCCTGGCACGTAAGAGGATGGCCTGTCAAGAATCGCCCCATCTGAAAGCAATTATTCTGGTCTGTCATCTCCCATGGCTTATTCAAATCCACTTAATGTTACTTCCAATGGACTTCCATGATGAAATCAACTAAGAGTTCTCTTCCCACATCCTGTCACTCTGTATTTGCATACTTTGCATTACCTTCATTTTCAGTCATCTCTACCTGCAATATATTTTAATATTTTGTTAAAGAGTTCATTTTCCATCTCTTGCACTAGAATATGGGCTCAATGAGGGGAGGGACTTGGTCTTTCTTGTTTACACCATTCATCAGTGCTTAGAATAATATCCAGCACATAGTAGTTGTTCAATAAATATTGGTTGAATGAAATAAAACAATGGATATAATGTCTAAGTGCATGTAATATCTAATATTATGTCTGAAGAACATCTAATGACTAAATATAACCAGTCTGTGTAACCAGTTTCACCCATCCCTGAAATCAATTTTATCAAAGATCACCAGATCCACCTACTAAGTTATTGATGGGATCGTGACTCTTTTTCCTCTGAAAATTTGCAGAAATTTTATTTTGTTTTATTTAGGTTCCTAAACAAAATCATCAAATTATCTGTAATGATTTGTAAGATTCTTAATACTTTGATAGAAAAGTTCACCTTCCTTAGTCTGATCTTCTGGGCCTCCAAAATGTAGATTAGAATTTCCTGATTTCAGCCTTAGTCTTCTGGATACCTGCAGTTAAAATGGTTTTGCTTCATCTGTGAATGAGGACCCACTACCCCCACCAGTGAATGCTCTACTCTCAGGCAAGCACAGGATCTCCCAGGGAGAAGAGTCTTTGGTTCTTTTTGAACAACTGGGAAATACATGCCAGCTTCACAGAACTAAAGTAATTGGTATCTAAATGGTTCTTCAGCATATTCAACCTGTGTGATTTTGTCACCATATAACCATCCTTACACAAAGAGAACACTCAATACATATAGGACTCTCTGACATATCTTTACATTCCTCACTTTAAGGACATATAACTATTAATTGCATAATCATGCATCTCTTTCAAAATTATATATTCAATAATGCGGCTTCTCTATTCTTTATTGATAGATACACTAAAATAGTTAAATAACACAAAAATGCCTCATTTGGCAGGTAATTCACTCCTTAAATGCAATATTCAGTTTTTGGAAAGCTCAGTAAGAATTCTCAATAGTTAACAACTAATAAATGATATGCCAGTCCCCTTCTTGAGAATAGCATTTATTTCACTTCTGTAAAAACATTGTATACTAAGTAGTTCTCCATAGCTTTGTTTTACTTACCTATAGTGTTTTTAGTAATATGTAACTGGTTTGAACCTATAAAACATTTTTATCTTAATTATTGTTAATTTTATGTAAAATTTATTATAAAATGTTTCATCCAATAAATAATTTATATAAGTAGATACAGCTATTGTCATATGGACTCAACTATATAACTAGAAAAAGACATAAATGTGGTTTTAGATAGATACAGATATACACACTCCCATATCCTCTCAAAAGTGCTGAAGTGTTTATAATGTCTAACATATTGGAAGTAATTAGAATAATCTCACACGATACACTTTCTTTGTTCCTTTCACACAATTGAATATTTTTAACTATTTACATTGCTGATTTACTTCTAGTAAATTACATATTCCCTAACTTGCTTGAGGGTTAGGGTTACCTGTGGTACTTAATAAATGTTCTAATTCTTGGGCCCTAATTCAGATCACCTTAATCAGAATATTTTGAGGTTGAGGGGCTGGAACAATTATCATCATCAAGAAGGTAGACAAAACCACTGCTCCTGCATAGCACATGCCACCACAGAGCACCTCAAAGTATACGCTCCACCAAGTGAAAAGCAAACAAATATTTTTCAACTAAAATTTAAATGGTTCTTGTGCATGTTTGCTAGGACTGCCATAAAAGGTAGAATAAACTAAGTGGCTTAAACAACAAATTTATTGTATCACAATTCTGGAGGCTGGAAGTCCAAAAGCAAAGTGTTGACAGGTTGGTTTCTTCTGAGGAATGTGAAGGAAAGGTGTGTCCTGGGCCTCTCTCCTTCTCTTGTAGAAAGCTGTCTTCTCCCTGTATCTTTTAAAATCACCTTCCACTTAAATCATACATCTATGTATGCATGTGTCCAAATACCCTCTTCTTATAAGTACACAAGCCATATTGCATTAAGGCTCACTCTAATTACTTTATTTTAACTTGACTCCTTTGCTCAATAAACACCTTATTTCCAAATAAGGTGGCATTCTGAGGTACTGGGGCATTAGACCCTCAACAGATAAATTAGGAGAGGTTTACTTCAACCTGTAACAGGTTAAATGGCAGTCATTTTCCAGTGTTATCTATATTGACTTTTAGTGGTGTATATTCTCCATTCATATTTTTTCTCAACTTTCTTCCTTTACCACTATAGGGAAATCATGAATGTGCAGCAGCTGATGATGGGAACAAAGTCAATGTGTTCAAATGCTCTCCTCGGTAGGAAACACAAAAGTCCTTACTGTGCAATCTCATAGCAAAGTTTCTAATATTTTCCTGCCAGAACTTCAGAGTTGGGGTAATTCCTCAACTCTGTAATTCCTCAACACATTGCAAGTAAGCCCTGCAATGTGTTTCTCCTTTCACATTTGACATAAGTAAGTCTGCATGTCTTTTTTCTTCTTCTTCTTTTGGAGAAAATATCAAGAACTCTTAAGACAAGAAAATGAAATCTGCTGAGTTAACCCTGGCAGAGGTGAAAAGTCAAAGACGAAGAGCAGCCTTCTGGTATGGAAACTTTTGTCTTGATGAATAATTGATGGGCACAGAGAGCACAATTTTCTGCTTCTAAGCATGCAGTCCTGACACGGTATGGCATAGGAATCTCGAGGGTAGATGGATTCTTACTTTATAAGCAAACATCTTGAGGATCAATATTAGATTCTTAAGTTTTCTTATGTAGTTGGCTTAAAAGAAGAATGGATTATGAAGGTTATGGAAAGCAATTTTCTTATAAATTTAGCTGTACTCCCATTATTGAGACTTAAAATTTTTAGTTTTTTTCTCCTTATTTTTCCATTTAATGAATGTTACAATTATTATTTTATTTTTATTTTATTTTATTTTGTTTTATTTTTGGTAGAAACAGGGTCTCACTCTGTTGCCCAGGCTGGAAAACAGGGGCGTGAGCATAGCTCACTGCAGCCTGGAACTCCTGAGCTCAAGCAATCTTCCCGCATCAGCCTTCTGATTAGCTAGGACTACAGGCACATGCCACCCTGCCTGGTTAAACTCCCAGTGTCAAGTGCTCCTCTTACCTAAGCCTCCCAAAGTGCTGGCATTACAGGCATGAGCCACCTTGCCCAGTCTTCTTTTCTATTTTATAAGGTAGATAATGGTCATCAGATTAATTAGTAGATATGAAGCTATAATATCTATATATTAAAGCTGTTCAGTGTAGGACATTTCTGAGCCCTTTTTTTTTTCCATCATACACTCCTGGCAAAACCTTAGCTCTTTTTTTTTTTTTTTTTTTTTTTTTCTCAACACTCCTGCTACTTTGCACCCGTATCTCAAAAACTAAATTTGTGTGGAGAAAATACATGATCATGGTGAATGTTCTTATTTTTAATTTAAGGGCATGTCCCAGAAGTGGACCCTTAATGCTACCTGGAATCCAACTAGATTTCTCTAATCAATTCCCTCTCTCACTTTCAAAGGAGAGAAATCCACAACTCTTTTCTTGTCAAGCTTCTAGGATAATCTTCTCTTTCTCAGTTGATGAACTTACTCCTAGTTCCCTAGAAAACAGGAAGCATTCAGAAGAAAAATTGCACCTGTTCTTTCAACATCCAATGAACAATCTCCCTAAAGGTATGAATGTTCTCCCAATACATGAGTGTTCTGCCAACAACTAATCGATAAGCTCTCTGCAGGTTTGTATGTGTATGCATTTCTGCACCTTGCTTCCTATTAAAATGAAAAGATTTTTCATTCTCTTCTCTAATCTCAGTACCTCGCTGCCGCTTCTGCATGGGATCATGTAATCGCTGTCCTACTCAAACACTCTTACAATAGCCTTCCATATTCCATTCATCATTATTTTATTTACTTTCTATTGAATCATTATTGTAAATATAAAAACATTTTGCAATACTATTTCCTATCTTAAAATATTTTCTCGATCCCCCATTTCCACTCCACATACAAGGCTACATTTGATTCAACATTTGATAAAACTCCCATGGGGGGAAAAAAAGCTGTATCTTCTGTCTCCAATTCAATCTTTGGTCATTTCTTCTGTAATAAATTCCAAATAATATTTTATCCCCATTCCTCAGGTTAGGGTCTGTTTAAGGTCACCAATGACTTCACATGGTTACCAGTTCTCAGTCATTGCCTTGCTCTAACAGCACCATATGACACAACTCAGTGACTCCTATTTTCTTAAGTGTTTCCTTTATTTAGTTGAAAGAACCCCCTAATCTCTTATTTTTCAACTTTGTAGATTATTTTACTCCAGATTGTGCTGCTGGATCTGTTAAAGAAATAGTTATTCTGGGTCTTGTTAAAATGCTAAGGAAGACTTTACTCAACAGAAGTGAGATCACACTCAATTCTGGACTCAGAAAAGGCACCTGAAGATTTATACTCAAGGAGAACAGTAAGGTCACTGGGTAGAAAATTACTAAGAGGAGACACCCAGGGTAAGGGAATTCTTTCTAAACCAACTGAATCGGATTCTTACTGAAGCAGGTGAAGGACTGATATGTCAAGGGTGGAAGACTAGAAACATGATCACATATCAGGGGTAATCAGATACCATGGGTGGGAGTATTCTTGCTAAATTAGTTTAAAAAGATTCTTACTAAGTCAGAGCTTGGCAGGCTAAAGACAGGAAAGAAGTAAGGTCAAGGCCTAGTCAAAAAGAATGCCCAGAGTTGCCTGACTAAACTTTAGTCAGTGAGAGAGTTTTTGCTAGCTGCCGTTCATTTTTACCAAGTTCTGAATTTTAGAATGCCCTAAGGATGAGTCTCCAGATCCTTCCTCTTCTCTCTCTAAATTTATCTTCTTAGCTGAGTTGATCCAGTACTGTGGCTGTCAGTGCCAATTATATTCTTCCAATTTCCACTTTTTAATTTCTAACCTGAACACTTTGACTAAACCTCAGACATGGATATCCAAATGGTTACTAGACATGTTAAGCTGGATTTCTTGTAGGAATTAAAATGCTAATATTTCCAAACTCTAACTCCAGATATTCTCCCTAAAACCAGCATCTCTGGCTTCAATGTTTTTTCTCTCAAAAAATTATATTATACTTGGAATTATCCAAGATACAGCTCTATTTTATTCTCGCAGCCATTCTATTGAACCCTTGTAACTTTCTCTTCAAAATAGATCCAAAATTTTACCATGCCCAGAAACATGATCTAGGTTTATGGTATCTTGAACTGCTATTGAGATTGTTACATCAGCCATCTACCAAGTCTTGCTATTTCCACATTTGTCTTCATGTAAAATATTCTTTATTCAGGAACCAGGGACATCCTTTTAAAATGCAAGTCATATAACATTCCCCCTTTGCTCAGTGCCCTTCAATAACTTTCCATTTTACAAGGATCTGTGGAATAAAAAACTCATTACCATGACCTTTGAGGCCCTACTTGATCTGTCCCTAGAAGTCTTCATCCTCAGCTACTCCTGAACTTTTTTCCTTCCTTCTTTACTGTGTTTCAGCCACAATGGTAATGAGCTTTGGGCATTCCATGATTACTCCCACATCTGTGCCTTTGCACTGGATATTTACTCTTATAAATATTGTTCCTCAATTTTGAATATGACTCAATTTCTCACTTAAACCACATCTCTGCTCACATAAAAATGTATTAAAAAGCCTTTCCCGAACTCCCTATATAGAGATCTCCATTCTGCTGCATCACTCTTTATATACTTACCCTGACTTATATTCTTTATAACATTTAAAGCACCTATTAACATACACTACATTTATTAAATATTATCTCTCTACTCTAAGTTAAATGACGAAAGGTATTTTGACTTTTTTAACTGCTATATTCCAACACTTTAAAGCTTTCATGGTAAGTATAAAACATATTTATTGAATGAATAAAAGTGTGTAAAGTACTCACTTTAGTTTAATATTTTCTATTTTGTAAAGTATATGTGAAGCATGGGGATAAAAACCCTTATGAATGATAATATAGAAGTAATGTTATTAAAATGGTAGAAAGAAGATGGTATAAAACTAGGCCCAATTTTTATTAATTGCAAAAAATTTGAACAAAACTTTAATTTTGTAAGTGTGTCCTTAGTTTTAAAAGGTAATTAAAGTCCTCCTAACTAACATGATCACATTTATCATAGGCCTTTCTAATTTACTATACATATGTGGATTTTATTGTTGTCAATTTCTAAGGTTTATAAATGGTAAGGCTGATATAGTGTAAATTGATATATATAGTGTAAACGGAAAATCGGACTGACATTTCTCAGTGTCAGCCTCTGTCTCCTTCTCAATAACATTATCTCAAAAAGTTGGGTTGAAATTCAATCTGAGTATAGAATAAAAGCCTCTAAATTTGAAGAGAAAAATGTCCTGAGACATAGAGAATTTGAATAACTGGCCCAACGTGATACAACCATTAAATGATGAAACAACAGATGATGAAATACATGATGAAGCAATAGCTCATCTTCTTACATAATACAGAGTATTGCCAGAGAGTTGGTCCATTTAACTAAGAATTTAGTAATGAGTCACAAGGTATGATGTGATACTACAGAGGATTACTTATTTTCTTTGATGAATATTTCCTGAAAAACAGAGAAGGATGTAATAATGCTGATGACTTCGTCAGAGGGTGAAGTGGCTGCAGCTTAGTGACAAAGAAATGAATTATGACTGCAGTTGGGTCCCAAAGGAAAAGCCAAGAACTGTAATTTCAAATAATTGTGGCAGATCACCTGGACACATGGACTGATGGAGGAAGACATGTGATGTCAGGGGAGTCAACCAAGAAAAACTGCAGAAATTAGACCACAGTGAAAGATTCTCATTGGAGTGGCTTGATCAAGAATAAAGAAACAAATCCAATTGCGTTCTGAAAGAAATGGATGGCTGAGTGGTCAAATAGACAGCAATAGAAACTACTCATGAGAAACGCCATAGGTGATTGTTAACATTAGAGTAAATCAATAGTAAAGGAGAATATTGGAAAGGGAATTAATCTGGTAGAGTTATGGTGATGAACAATGATTATTTCCATTGTGAATGTGTAATTAAGTGGATACACATGACCAGAGAGACAGCCTTAGCAGAAGAAAACTAAGATGATGCATAATACATCAGGTTATTAATGGTCATATACAATACATAGATCAGAATGTGGATATTGGTCATCACAGAGAAAGGACTTTCAATTTTTGTGTTGTTTACATGCATTATTGTAGAAAGCTGTCCCCAAAGCAGGTCCAACTCTCATATTTTCAGGGTTCAAGCAAGAGTACAAATAAAGAATCACATAGAATATTTCTCATTAGTAATAATTAATGAACCAAACTAACAAATTATCACATACATTCTAGTCTCCTATTTTTGACAAACCTTTATAACAGCTCAGAAGTCCAGGTTAGATAGATGAGGTCCCATCTCTACCACTAAGCAAAATCCTGGAAGCAAGTCCTGACTGGTTGACTAGAGGGAGTGTTTGCATATCTAGTAGGCACTTTGTCTTGAATTGTGGAACTCATCCCCTCTTGGCAAGAGGTGGAACCAGGAAACATTCTGAGCAGGGAAGAAGACCCTCATCCTTGAATCTCAAAGTCATATTGTCCAAATGGATGGCCCCAAAATGCTTATAGCATTTCTAGTTGGGTGAAATGATCTAGAATGATTGTAAATGTCTTAATTATACTATTGTGTATTATTTGAATTTTCTTCAGGAAAATGTTTTAAGTCTATACTTCAAATGAAAATGCATGCATTTTATAATTCCATAAAGAAAAAGTAACCAATTAATAGGAAATGATTTAATATACCCTTTCTGGGTCTGTAATTTATATTTTAGGTGAAAGGTATTAGAATATGTGAAAGTATTTAACAATATAAAAGAAAACAAAAATATTGACTACATTAATATAAATACATTTCCAGCAGAAGGGATGCATCACGATACTGAATTTAACAACAAGAATATAGTTTCTATTTCATATTAGAGTTACTAGGATTCTAATTGCAATGCAAGTGAAGTTAAATCTATTTCATTATATAAAAGTAAACTATATCCTACAATGCAAAATCACTAGACTTCTTTCCTTTGAACTTTTTCATTCAGCTTTCCCCAAAACCTTTTTCTTCCAAAACTAAGAAATTGCATTTTAATCTTCAAAAACATATATTATAGTTGAAAAGAAATCAGTAACTTTAATCTTTCCCAAGAAACAAGATGTTCTAAATGCAAATTTTGAATTACTTTTAAATACTCGAAGCTGTATTAGCTGTAATTTACCTGGCCTTGCAAAAACATGATTTCATAAAACACTCACAAAATTTTCTAGAGATTATTTTCTTCTTTGAGCCATCAATATACTAATAAAAATAGTAACGAGAAACTGCCTTCCATCTAAACGCTAAATCCTCTGCTAGTATATTTTATGAAAAAATGTAAGCATTCACCTGTATAATTGCTTTCCAAATTATTCCTCCCTTCATGTAACTATTCTACTTAACTGTTTTTATATGAATTTGAGCCAAAATGATGTTGACTTTTTATGTATTTATCACTGTCACTATCAGCTATCTACTTACCCTGTTTGGAAATTCTGCTTATTTTTCATTAACATTGATATTAATTTCAGTATAATTCTATACTTAGGCAAACGGATTGGTAATTCACACATATCTGAATTTTTAAAATTGTAGCTATATAAATAACCTGATCTTGATGCATTTAAGATAAGTTAAGGAATTAAACCAAATAATATGTTTTATTGTTTATTAAATAGTACACATCATTCATATTAAATAGTACAATTAAATTGATGTTAAGAAATGATTAATCTATATTAAACATAAAATTCACATTTTAGGAAACTTATGGGTATCACACATTTTGTGCAGTAATCAGGTCTCTTCTCCTCTTCCTCCAAAATTAATAAATCAGGAACACCATTAATGAAATTTCCATGAAATTCCTCTCAATCCTGCCACCCTTCTCTCTGTTGCTGCTGACTACATAGTATTGTCGTAAATTATTAAATTGAGTATAAATGATATTAATTCATCTTACATGTAACAAATGTATTTATTTGTATAAAATACTACTCAAATAATGTTAATATATTGAAGTAACTGTTCTAAAAATTGTCTATAGATTTATCTTGTAATTGGTGTATCAAAATCGTATACAGTATTTATATAATATTCACTATATAGAGTGAACTATACTCGATATTTGGAATTTTAGAGTGAATTATAGATTATATAATATCTGACATCAAGTGGATTCCAAACTAAAGAGTCCCAATCACACATCATTTACCTATTTTTATAACTGAGGAAGCTGGTAGGCACACAGTGGTGGAGTTACCATACTGAGGTGAATTGTGGTGATTTATCAAAAATCTGCACCAAGGCCCATCAGTAGGCCTTTTTTCTTGTAACTGGAGAATCATTAGGCTTTATCCATGTATCTCAACTCTTATACACACACATACACAAAAAACACCCTACTGTTTATGTTTTCTTAACTTTAAGTTCAGGAGTACAAGTGCAGGTTTGTTACATAGGTAAACTTGTGTTATGGGGGTTTGTTGTACAGATTATTTCATCAGCAAGATATTAATCCTAGTTAATCTAAAACCCCTTAGATGTTTTCCTGATACTTTCCCTCCCCTCACCTTTCACCCTCCAAAAAGTCCCAGCCTGTGTCCTTCCTCTCTATATGTTTTCATCATTTAGCCCCCACTTATAAGTGAGAACATGTGGTTTTTGGTTTTTCTTTTAGTGTGTAAGTTTGCTACAGATAATGGCATCTAGCTCCATCAATGTCCCTACAAAGGATATGATCTCGTTATTTTTTATGGCTGCATAGTATTTCATGGTGTGTATGTACCACATTTTCTTTGTCCGGTCTATCATTGGTGGGCACTTAGGTTGATTCCATGTCTTTGCTATTGTGGATAGTACTGCAATGAACATATGCATGCATGAGTCTATGATACAATGATTTATATTCCTTTGGGTATATACTCAGTAATGGGATTGCTGGGTCAAATGGTACTTCTGTCTTTAGGTCTTTGAGGAGCCACCACACTGTCTTCCACAATGGCCCTACTCTTCATATAGTTAATAACACTGTTGGACTACCCTCACTGCCAAAAAGCAAAACAACAATGAAAAGCAGCCAACAACAAAAACCTCATGAGCAATAAGGACGCTTAGGATGCCAACTCTTTCACCTACACTGATTACAATAAATGGTGCTGTACAGCTTTTGCTAAAGTGTAACATCTTATGTCACATCCACAAACCTACTCCGGTGAAGAAACTTAGCTCTCTGAGAATGACAAAAATGAGTTAACCTTTCCATTATCAGTTGTGTCTCGTGGCATTTTCTAAATAAGATCAGGTTACTTTAAACATAAAAAGGCACTTTTAATCCAAGTAGTGGATTTGACTCATTTTTTATTCCCTGAGAAAGTCAGTATTTTTTGGTAACATGTTCCAAGCAAGGGAGGAATCCTATTTAAATGGAAATTTTATTTTTAATTTTTTGAATATTGAAAAACAGGCCGGGCATGGTAGCTCACGCCTGTAATCCCAGCACTTTGGGAGGCCAAGGCAGGTGGATCACGAGGTCAGGAGATCGAGACCATCCTGGCTAACACAGTGAAACCCTGTCTCTACTAAATATACAAAAAATTAGCCAGGCGTGGTGGCAGGCCCCTATAGTCCTAGCTACTTGGGAGGCTGAGGCAGGAGAATGGGGTGAACCTGGGAGGCAGAGCTTGCAGTGAGCCGAGATTGTGCCACTGAACTTGAGCCTGGGCGACAGAGTGAGACTCCATCTCAAAAAAAAAAAAAAAAAAGAAAGAAAGAAAAGAAAAAGAAAACTAAAATTTTCATTGGCATTTGTACTTTTAATACATTAAGAAATAATTTTCAGTTGATTTTTAAAGAAAATAATCTAAAGCAATCTAGTAAACAACCTTTAGCAGCTAAATATATTAACCACAACTAAAAGAGAAGTTCTTGTTCAAGTAGAGAAGTACAAATTTAGCTACCTCTGTCAACAACGATACTAATAAATAATATCAAGAGCAAATGTTTTATGATGGTGCGTTGACTTCTGTCCTCAGAGCCTGAAAGACTTATGCTGCTTACTAGACAGGTTGAATTGATGACGGAAAAAAAAAGCCCCATCATTTGTTGTTAATTATGGATTTAAAATCGCAAAGTGCTTCCATTTACTGACATAATTAAATCCTCTATATCATAAATACTGATCTTGGTGTTATTTTTTTGTTTGCCTTTCCTAAAAATGCTAACAGACTGATGCTATCATTTAGATAATTTTGAAAAGTCTTTTCCGAGTGTAATTAAAGAATGAAATGGAGGAAAATGCTTTCTGTTTGCTCTTTATCAAAGAGAATGATGCTCTAAATCCAATTAGCCATATTAATATTTCAAAGTGTTCTAACATGTTCATGTTTTGGGTTCTTATCATCCATAGAGTGATTTAGAGGCCATTATCTGGATACATGCAAAAGAAAAGCAACTGTTCACAATAGATTCATATTTCAGATATCAGGGCCTATAGCAGCAGGTCTGCCCTGCTGTTACTGAGGAAGGTATTTATCATCAACATTTTCTTGTTTCAGATAAAACTGCTGAAGATAATACAATTACTTTTAAACATAATTTTCACAATATGCCTTATGATTTAAATCTAGTCTCTTTCATTTTTGCATTCTTAGTTTTGGTAACAGTTCCTAGTGGACTATAACAAGTGTTTGTTCAACATCTTTCAAAAGCATTTACTTGTCTGCTACTAAGTGCCAGGCACAACACTAATTACTTTCAGCTAACAGTAAGAGAGGTAGACACTAAAAGAAAGAGACACAGATGAATACAGCACAGAAGTTAGACAAGTTTTAGAGTCTCGACGCACAGCATAAGAATGTCCACAGAGATTTCATGGCAGGCATATGGCCTTTCTGAGGAAAAGACATCCATCTTAAAATTTTCAAGGTGAGGGAGAGCTCTCCAGCTTGTTGACTTGAATAGATATGCTGGATAGAGAATTCCTGGTGTTCCCTAAAAGTTTACTGGACTAATTGTAAACATTTAAAACAGCATCTAAGTCATTATCTATTTGTTGGAAAATGGATAATGACATAAGCCTTCTGTAAGAAATTCAAAGTCACATTTCCATAAAAGTTATAATAGTTCATTAAAATGTGTCAAAGATTAATATTTGAAATGAGAACACATTTGTCTGTCTTTTAATTTCTAATTTTTGTAATGTATCATATGTCTTTACTGGCCTGTATGTAATTAAAAGAGAACTAAAATGAAGCCAAAGACAAACAAGTCAACACATTAAATTCTCAGTGTACTGTGACTTCTCTTGATTTGCCCCCACCCCAAAAAATTAAGTCCTCTATGTCACTATTTTATTAAGTAACTAAAAATAAAGATCCTATCCTCCCTTTAAAAATTAGGTAACCCATTGTTTCTATCAATTTAGGAAAGATTTTTAAATGTCAGAGCTTTGAATGAGGAGCAAATTTTGCATCAACTAGAATTTTCTCATATTTTTGTTCACACAGATCGCGGCAGATATTAGACTTAAGCAAACACGTAGGCTTCAAGATAATTTTGCTGTTGTTGCCTCCCTAAGTTATTTTTAGGACATCATATTTTCTTTCAAAAAAAAGTTTTTGGTTTTTGCCTTTTTTTTTTTTTTCTTTTTTACTGGACTTTACCAGGAGCAAAGTACATTTAAAATACACTTAGAAGTGGAGCGTGGTGGCTCACACCTGTAATCCCAGCACTTTGCAAGGCCAAGACAAGCCCATCGCTTGAGCCCAGGAGTTGGAGACCATCCTGGGAAACATGGTGAAACTTCGTCTCTACAAAAAATACAAAAAATTAGCCGGACGCGGTGGTGCATGCCTGTGGTCCCAGCTACTCAGGAGGCAAGGGTGGGAGAGTCACCTGAGCCCAGGAATTTGAGGGTGCAGTAAGCTGGGATTGTATCACTGCACTTGAGTGTGGGAAACATTGAAACCCTATCTCAAAAAAAAAAAAAAATACACCTTGCATTCAATTTTATCAATTAGTGCCCAAAGGGCACATCACCCAAAGTGCACAATCTTAACCCTAACAGAAGTGCGTAAGCATTTCCTGAAACAAGTTTCCAAAGGTGCTGCTGATCAATAGGACTGCCATAGTTTGTTCCATTGCAAATGCCCAGGTGTCAGGCTAAACAGGCAGAGAGATTATCCCTGGAAGGCAGGGCACAGATCCAAGGTTTTTAAAAGTTTATTCTTCATCATTTCAAAAGATTATCAGTATTTGCAATGTTCATGCAAATTCTTCTGAAATGCAGTATCATTTAAAAAAGAAATGCAAATATTCTTCCAACAAGAAATTATTTATAACATATTTTCTTCTATATATTTTTATCAATCAAGATAAAATATGTTATTTAGTCTTTGTAGGTTATTGACTAGTATTAAAAAAATTTATTATGACTTTTCAGATAGCATTACCTTTCATCTCTTATGTTCATATTTGATTATTGTTTTCAGCCTGAATTCACTAATTACCAAAATTTGAGATACAAATCAAAACAACAGTGAGATATCCTCTCATGCCTGTTAGGATTCTGTTTTAAACAAACAAAAGATAACAAGTGTTGGCAAAGATCTGAAGAAATGGGAACTCTTGTACGCTATTGATGGGAATGTAAAATGGTTCAGCTGCTATAGAAAACAGTACAGGGTTTTCTTAAAAATTAAAAATAGAATTACTATATGATCCAGTAATCTCACTTCCAGTTATCGATATTCAGAAAATTGAAATCAGTATCTCAAAGAAATATCTGTACTTTCATGTTCATGGCAGCATAAGAATAACTGGCAAGACACAGAAAACAATCTAAATCAACCTAAAGCAACAGATGAATGGATAGAGAAAATGTGGCGTATTTACAGTGGTATATTATTGAGCCTTAAAAAATAAGGAAAGCCTGACATTTGCAACAATATGGATGAACCTGAAAGACATTGTTAAGAGAAACAAGCCAGTCACAGGAAAAATGCTGCATATTCCACCCACATGAAGTATCTGAAATAATCAAACTCAAAGAAGCAGAGAGTAGAATGATAGTTGCCAGGAGCTGATGGAAGGAAGACATAAGGAGTCATTTTTAACGAGTGTAAAGTGTCAGTAATGCAAGATAAACAAGTTCTACAGATCTGCTGTACAACACAGTGCCTATAATCAACCATACAGTTTTGTGCAGTTAAAACATTGTTTTGTAAAAAACTTGTTAAGAGGGTAGATCTCATGTTAAGTGTGCTTGCACTTAAGAAAAAAACAAAACAAGGGGGTATGAAGAAACTTTTAGAGTGGAGGATAAGTTATTTGTAAAATTATATACATTAAATATGTGTTGTATTTTAGTATATCAGTTATGCACCAATGAAGCTGTTAAACAAATTAATGTGGACATGACTGACGGCAAAAGAAAGAAAATCAATGAAGTCCATGTAAACTTTCAAAACAATTATCTACGGAATCCTGATTTCTATTGGGATAGGGACTACTTGAGGAAAGAACCCATGAAAGTTAAAATGAGAGAATACCAACTAAGAATCCTAATTTTAGGTGTTATTTGGTAGGCCGTCATATTTCAGATGAGAAAACCAAGTTCAAAAAGAACCAGGATTCTGATGCATAATCCAGTGGACTTCCTCATAGATTTTGTGAAGACAGTATTTTCCCGCCACACAATTGGGTCTGTAAAGGACCTCACAGCATGCTTGACATATTAGCTGATCATTTGCTCTCTTGACTCTACCTTGTACAGATTTATTGTCAAAAAAAAAAATATCCAATTTAGCCCAAAAAGTAGTCTTCCCCTCTACATAGTTTTATGTTGAACAAACCTAGCTGAAACCAGAGAAAAACATTCTTGCTAGCAAATCAAATATTTAAAACTTAACATGTGTATAACTGAACCCATATTCTTCTTATAAAACCACCTGTAATAGAAAGTAATTTTCCACATTTCGTAAGATTTTTTAATGAAATCCAGTTTAGGCAAATTTTTAGCATAATATTAAGGTTTAATGTTGTCAGCATAAGAGAATAGTAGAATCTAACCCTTATTAAGATATGAAAACACATTTTCTTGATTATGCCTCATATTCTGTTTTACTCACTATCATATGTTGAGCCTATATGCCATCATCAAATCTCTACCAAGCTAATAAATATGACTGTGTCAGGGATTTGCCCAACAAATATATACCATTCCCCTTGGAAGATGGTAAGTTGATATATGTCCATCATAAAATGTCCAAACCAATGCAGTCAATTCATCCATATGACCAGTGTGTTCTTTCAGTGATGGATATCCTCTGACAGTATGTATAATGCTTCATTTGCCTAGCTGGTAATTTAGTCAAGTTTCTTAAAAAATTATCTAGTGACTTTCAGAAAGTACATAGGAAGAAACTCACACCTCCTCCTTCTCTTCGACTACCACCCTTTCTCTTCTCTTTGTTACTATGAAGACATACAGGGTTTTTTCTTTTAATTGGTCAATGAAGTTAGAAAAGAAAATAGAGGCTTTATAATGAAAAGTTTCTGGAAAATGCAACCACTTTTGAGACTATGTCATGTCAAAATTTTTGCCATGTCATGTCTATTCTTTTAACTGCGGGAGAGGGTGAACAAAAAATTTTAAGACACTGCTGCTGTCTCAAGTTTTTAAGAATAATCTACTTAGAGAAACAAATTTTAAACAAACATTGAAAACTACAATATATAAGAACACATTCTTTTTTAAAATAACTATTTATTGAACACCTACGCTATGCCAGGAGCTGTACTAGGTATTGGGAATACAGCTGTAGACATGATTTCTGCAAACATGAAGATGATTTCCTAGTGGTGAAATACAAATTGAAAAAAAGCAAACAAGTAAAGCCTTTTAAGTAATAGATAGTTGCTGCGCTTGTTACTCTAAGACCATGTAGCGATGGATGGAAGACCCTATGACAAGGAGGTAGGCGAGTAGAGCTCTATACACAGTGAGGGAATGAGCTTTGTGAACATCTGCTGGAAATATTTAGCCGCATAGGGAACAGAAAAATTTAGCCACACAGGGAACAGAAATATAGGAAACCTTATGCAGAATTGAAATCAGCCTATCCAGGTTGAAACCAGGATAAGACCAGGTTGGGCAACATAGCAAGGACCTGTCTCCTTCAAAACAATATATATAATATATAATATATAATTATATAATATAAATTATGTATAATTAAATATATAAATTATATATAATTAAATATATATTTAATTATATATAATATAAATTATGTATAATTAAATATATAAATTATATATAATTATATATAATTAAATATATATTTAATTAACTGGGCATATTTATATATATATAATTAAATATATATATATATTTAATTAACTGGGCATGGTGGCATGTGGCTGTAGTCCCTACTACTCTGAAGGCTGAGATGGGAGGATCACTTAAGCCCAGGAATTGAAGGTTGCAGTGAGCTAATATTTAGGTTCAGGTAAGACATGAGTATAGAAAATGAGAAATAAGTGATAGCAGAAGATATCAGGGGCCATATAAGGTCGGGAATTCCAAATTTCAGAAACAAACTTCTTCTAACCATAAGAAATTGCTTACAGAAATCATAATTTATCTAAAATGTGGAGGGTAAAGTTGCTAAACTTAAAAACTAGAAGTAATGCATAGAAAATTCAAGAAAGTCACAAACAAAAATATTGATATCTTTGGATGCTAGGTTACAAGTGATATTGATTATCTTCTTTTTCTCCTCTAGAAATTTATCATCTTTCTAAAAAATACTATTTATAATTTATTTAAAAGTAAAAACATATATTACAAAATATATTTATGCTAAATTAGCATTTAACCTCTGACTTTCTATTAACAGTGGCTTGCTTGAAAGTGAGGGATTTCACAGTAGTTCTTAGGCAGATGCACGATGTGAGGTTTGCTCGGAAGACAACAATTTTGAGGGGAAGCAAAGTGGGGAATTAAAGAGAGTAGACACAGCTTTAGACATACTTGGATCTCAACTGTCTCCCAACTCTACTTCTTTAATCATATTGCGCATTCCTTCAGTTTGAGATATGAAAAGTATATTGAAAGCATAATGAGAATTGTGCAGTCAGTAAACACTGAATGTGGAAGAAGAGATGATCGCCATGAACTTGGACTAGACAGTACTGACATGGACTTAATTCCTTCAAACTTGAAGCCTTGAAGTAAAGGCAAACCTGTTTTTTAACACTATATATACTAAATCAGCAAGGAGACGCCAGGACCGCCAAAGTATAAAGAACAACATCAATAAAGAGGGTGAGGAAATAAAAACATTTGCCATCCCTCCTGGCACATGTGAGTCTCACAGAAATTAGGCCAAATTATAGCAATTGCTTATATTGCACAAATATGTTTCTTCAAATTACACGTATATATTTCTCCTATTTTGATTTACGTAATAACAGTATTACATAATAATATAATAATAATAACACATTATATATAATATCCAAAGACTCTTGAAGAATGAGTATATAATTACATAGTCATTCTTCAAGGGTTTTTGGATACATATTTGTAAATATCTAAAAAATAGTAGGGAAAATAGAATTTTACCTTACTATTTTAGAAAATGTATAATGCAGCTTTTTGTAAAGAAAAATTTCTATGTACTTCTACATTGATATTTCAGTGAAAATATATCACATGAATGTTGTTCAGTTGTATAAAAACTTATCCATTCTTTATTATCTTATTTATGGAGAAATTTGGTATACTGCACAAGCGTTTCTTTTCTTTTCTTTTTTTTTTTTTTAAAGACAGAATCTCACTGTGTCACCCAGGCTTGAATGCAGTGGCCTCTTATTAGTTCACTGGAACTTTCAGTTCCTGGGCTCAAGTGATCCTCCCATCTCAGCCTCCAGAGCAGTAAGGACTACAGGCACATGCCACCATGCCCAGTTAATTAAAAATATATACATTGTTTTGAAAGAGACAGGTCCTTGTTATGTTGCCCAAGCTGGTCTTAAACTCCTGGCTTCAAGCAAGCCTCCTTCTTCAGCTTCCCAATGTGCTGGGATTATAGGAATGGACAATTATCCTTTCTTAAAATAAATCTTTCAGCAAGGAGAAAGATTCTTATGCTTTTTTCCCCTGTCCATCATAAAGTTAAATCATTTGGATTTTCTCCAGAAACCATTTTTATTAAATTAGATTTAGAGTATTATTTGTATAGTTTTATCTTCCATTTTCTTTTCTAGTGTCTTTAGCCTTAAAGTTTACAACATAGCTTTAAGTTTGATTTTAGCTTATCTTATATATTCACATGGACTAACAAAACATGTACAGCATGGAAGAAATTGTTTTATGATTTTCCAAATAATAGAGGAAAACACCTTAGCTACAAGGGAGAAATTAATCGTATCAAAATAATAACACAAATGCCTACCTTTCCATTTTCTTGATTTACTTATACATTTCTAATGTTTTTATTAAGAAATATTTTGCTGGGAGGATATCAGAGCAAAAGAATACACAGCCCAAGAGGGGCAATAGGGTTAAAGCATTTCTGGTCCAATAGTGGCATGTCTTCAGCGCTGGATAAGGGACCTTTTTCAAAGTGACTTCCAAGAAAGCAAGACCAATGCAGCTGGAAAGCCTCACCCACTGTCAGCTGCACAAAGCCGCTGCCCCGTGCCTGCCCTCGGCCTCTCCTCATCAAGTGTTTCCTACTGGTTGCCCCAGCTAGAATCACCTCTCTGTTTCTTCCCATGATGTCCTTGCTGGCACTTGCTTCATGTTAACTCTCCTTCCTCCTCTGAAACATAGTTCTAGTTACAGTCTCAGAAATTGTCACCTTTCCTATCATACACTAGGTCCTTCAGAACATTGTGGTCCTAGATATAAGAGTCACCACCCACTAACTAATATTATCACTTTATTGCCTTCCAGATGTTAAAGTTAGACACACAAAAAACTCATCTTGTCATAATCTCAGTCAATACAACAAGTAGAAATAGGCTTTGAATTACAGATGAAGCAAAAGGATGAGAAATGGTAACTAGCAATTTTTTTGTTTGTTTTTTTTTTTTTTTTTGGAGACGGAGTTTTGCTCTTGTTGCCCAGGCTAGAGTTCACTGGCGCGATCTCAGCTCACGGGAACCTCCGCCTTCCAGGTTCAAGCAATTCTCCTGCCTCAGCCTCCCGAGTAGCTTGAATTACAAGTATGTGCCACCATTCCTGGCTAATTTTTTTGTATTTTTGGTAGAGACGGGGTTTCTCCATATGGGTCAGGCTGGTCTTGAACTCCTGACCTCAGGTGATCCACCTGTCTCGGCCTCCCAAAGTGCTGGGATTACAGGCATGAGCCACTGCGCCTGGCCAGTAACTTGTAATTTTAACCAATAGTTCTGGTGGTGCAGATTTGAAAAGGCCTACTTAAAACCAAACATAATTATGGGTAATTATGATGATACATAATCAGTTGCACAGTGAGGTGGTCATTATCTCCGACTTTCACATCTAGACCTGGAAGTTCATTGAGGTCAGGTGTTTGCAAAGATCTTCTGGCCTAACTTAGGGGTCAGAGAGCGCCATGTCTGGGGGCAAACCATAAATGTGTCTGATTAAGATTAAATGCATACTGAGGAAAATGCATATATACATATGTGTGTGTGTCTTGTGTGTGTGTGTATATATATATATACACACACACACGGTTTGTTTTGTTGTTTTTTTTTTTTTTTTTTTTGTGGCATGATCTCAGCTCGCTGCAACCTCAGCCTACCGGGTTCAAGTGATTCTCCTGCCTCAGCCTCCTGAGTAGCTGGGATTATAGGCATGTGCCACCACGCCCCGCTAATTTTTGTATTTTAGTAGAAATGGGGTTTCGTCATGTTGGCCAAGCTGATCTCGAACTCCTGACCTCAGGTGATCCACCTGCCTTGACCTCCCAAAGTCCTGGGATTACAGGCATGAGCCACTGTGCCCGGCCAATGCATATATTTTGAACAAACAATCAAAACAAGAAAGGATATTGATTATTAGAGTATATAGTGGACAACAGGGTAAAAAACAGGGATAAAATGTATATCACATAATCACATAATTTGACAATAATAGAAGGAAAAATCAGGGATTTCCTGGATCTGATAGAGGAAATGCTGTAATTTAACTGCCAGGTGAAAGAAAGTGAAACTTGAGGGCACAAAAAGTAATAGATACAAGGATATACATACATTAAATGAACAATAAAGCAAAAACAAAAACAAAATAAAAACATAAAGCTGAGTTGAACACTGAGTCTAGGAGCTATAAAAATGTATGTCAATTATATAAATTAGAGATGCAATATCAAAAATATTCATTGTTCATTGGCTAATGGCAAAAAAAATCAGTACAAAATTGAAGAAAGCAAAACCTACTTACCTCAGGGCTAGCAAAACCTACCACCTGCATGTGGTTTAATGTGCATACCCATATCCAGACAAACAGCTCACACTAACAGTTAGAACAATATGTGAGCAATTGAGAACTGTGCTTAATATTGGCATGCAATTCTGCATAATAAAATTTAACTTTTAACAACATTATGTGCTTGACTAGTTATGTAAATCCATATTTATTTCATATAACTGGCCTGTCTGATAATATGTCAATTGGTTTTAACAACTTATTTTGATACCACATCGATCACAGTAAAGTATTAATGGCAAAAGCAGAAGTCATGTAATATATTCTGGAATTGGGAATGGTGTAACTCATAGGAAAGTACTTTGTAACAAAGAAACGTACAATTGTAGTGTTCCAGTTTAACATGATTTGACACACCTCATACAGAAAAGTCCTGAAACTGACAGCTAAGTAAGTCTTCATACAAAATCTGCCAATATTCGTTGTCTGCTTTTCCTTCATTACTTTTAAATAATGCAGCAAAAATGACTTAATCATTTAAACCATATATAGATGGCCATTTATGGAGAAAATAGTGCAAAATAAAAGAAATATTTTTTCCATGGGTGTCAATTTACCTTGCCATCATTTAAATGTTTTTACTTTTCCAGTGTCGTGGCTATCTTAAAAAATTACAATTTTGTAAAGGAAGTCAAGTGAATGCAGTTTTATTAACTATGCCTTTTATTTCCCATATTCTAATGCTTTTACATTTTGGGGCTTCACTGATCCTGAAACAACTGCCCCTCAAAGGGTTAGCTCATTCCAAGAGATAGCCAACAATTCCCTGGGAATGTGCCTTTCACATGCAAACCAACCAATCCAGAGGCCATACCTCTAATCATCTTCTTTATTGGGCTCTCAAACTCTGGGCCACTATCCATCTACCCTAATTATCCTAGGGCCAACTACCAGACAACAAAGAACTGCCTCTATTTCCAAGAACCCACTGAAATTCTTCAAGCTAGCCCATCCTAAACCTGCTTACCCTGCCTCACCAGCCCCTCCTGCAGAAATCACAAAGGTTTCCATAAAGATTCATTTGGCCACATTTGCCTCTTGCATCCTCTATCTACTGGCCAATACTGGTACTTACCTATGTGGTCCCATGTGGCACGGCATGGCCCTGTTTCTAGGGAACTGTGAATGAAAACCTCTTCCTTAATGATAGTCATTTCCATGTTTGCATGTCTTACATTATCTGAGTTTTAAAAATCCCGATACCCTTATGACAGCCATTTTTTTTCTATTATTATGTTGGTGTGAAAGTAATTGAAGTTTTTTGGTATTACCTTTTTTTTTTGAGACAGAGTCTCACTATTGCCCAGGCTGGAGTGCAGCGGCACGATCTCGGCTCACTGCACCCTCCGCCTCCTGGGTTCACGCCATTCTCCTTCCTCAGCCTCCCAAGTAGTTGGGACTACAGGCCCCCGCCACCACGCTTGGCTAATTTTTTGTATTTTTAGTAGAGATGGGGTTTCGCCGTGTTAGCCAGGACGGTCTCGATCTTCTGACCTCGTGATCCACCACCTCGGCCTCCCAAAGTGCTGGGATTACAGGCGTGAGCCACCGCGCCCGGCCAGTTTTTTGGTATTACTTTTAATGGAAAAAACTGCAATCACTTTCGCACCAACCTGTAAATCTTAAAAATAAAGGCCATTTGATAACTGAGTTATCAACTTTTTATTTTACCATGGAATGACATTAGAATTAAAATGACCTTTCTACTGTTGGCATGATTTCAGTTGCAATTTTGGTATTGAAGATATAGCTACAAAAAATAATCTCAAGGAGTTTAAGTTTTAATTGGATATTATTTTATTAAAAACACTAGCTGCATATGCTGCAATTTTATAGCTGTAAATGTAAAGACTGAATATTTTAAAACTGCTTTGTGATGCCTTGTGCAGTGTAACTTTATTTTTTTATTTTTTTTTTTTTGAGGCAGCGTCTCCATCTGTGGCCCAGGCTAGTGCACAAATATGGCTCATTGCAACCTCGACCTCCCTGGCTCGACCTTCCTGACTAGCTGGAACTACAGGCACATGCCCAGCCAATTTAAAATTTTTTCTGTAGAGACGAGGTCTCTCTCTGTACTTTATTTGCAGAATATTGCTCACTCTTTAAGATCTGTCTCAATGGCTGGCTCCTTCCAGATAGCATTCCCACACCCCTGTGTGGGAATAAGTTTTTTCTCCTCTGCTCTCCTGAGGTCACCAATTATTTTTTGTTTTATAATCATGCCATTTCCTTGCTCAATCCACTCTGAAGACTACCGATTGCACACAGAAGTTCCAAACTCCTCATCATAGCCAAAAAGACCCGAAGGATTTGGTTCCAGACAACTTATCAGATATCATATCCTTTCTCAATCTCTGTTTGCCCACTCCAGCCACAGTGGTGTTCACTTTTGTTCCACAAATATGCCAAACTTATCCCTCCTGGGTGTCCCCTCTACTCGTTTTTACTTCCCATTGTAAATTCTTCTCTCACATGATCTCATCGTGGATTCCTCTCAGTTACTCATATCTTGGCTTAAATGGCTTCAAGTCAGAGGGAGCTTTTCTGACCACCAATCTGAATTAAACTCCCAGTGTGCCTTTAACATATCAACTTGCTTGATTGGTTTTATTGTGCATTATTAATCCCTAATCATATCTTATAAATTAATAATTCATTTGTTGATTTTCTGTCACCCTCAACTGCAATGTGAACTCCAGGGTAGCAGAAACATATTGAGTTTGTTGAAGTCTCTACCAAGGCACTCAAATAGGTGCATGAAATATATTGAGAAAAATTTTTGAATAAATGAATGAATCACTAGATAAATGAATATAATAAATTTCATGCATGCATAGATACATGCTAGGCACTCTACTTGGTACCGAAAATAGCTTTAGAGGAGAGGGAGCATGCACTATTTCAAAAATAGTTTTTGGGCCGGGCGCGGTGGCTCACGCCTGTAATCCCAGCACTTTGGGGGGCCAAGGTGGGCGGATCATGAGGTCAGGAAATCAAGACCATCCTGGCTAACATGGTGAAACCCCATCTCTACTAAAAATATAAAAAAGTTAGCCGGGCGTGATGGCGGGCGCCTGTAGTCCCAGCTACTCCAGAGGCTGAGGCAGGAGAATGAAATGAACCCCGGGGGGCGGAGCTTGCAGTGAGCAGAGATCGCGCCACTGCACTCCAGCCTGGGCGACAGTGCGAGACTCCGTCTCAAAAAAAAAAAAAAAAAGAAAAGAAAAATAGTTTTTGTGGGTTTTTTTTTGAAAAAAAAATTTTTTTGTCCTTTTTCCTTTAAGAAGTATCCGTTGAGATGGTCTGAAAGTTGGCTAAAATTTTTCCAGGTAATTATGAATAAAAGGGGAGAAAGCCATTCCATTAAAGATGGAAAAGTTTATGGATACCGTGAGATAGGAGGAAAGGCTGGGTACTTAAAAGAAGGACAGAGAGACAGGAATACACTGAACTGAGAATGGGCCATTGGGCAGAGTAGGCCACAGGGCCTGAGATGAGACCACGGGACCTGGAAACAAGCCTGCAATGTAATGTTAGATGCAGATAACTAAACAGGCAATAAACAATGTGATGGGATGGTTGATCAAAACAAAAGGAATCTGACACAGGTTCTAGGATGAGTGGACAAGCTGTTGGCAGTGGAATGGTCCAGGGTTGGGCGAGGCAGTGTTCAGGTGATCAGATAAGAGGAGAAAGGTGTTCTGGGCAGAGTGTGATCATGTGAAACCCCCACGAATTGGGAGGGCTGCGGTTGAGAGGCTGACAGTTTTGTAGTGTATATGGTCGAGCATGGTGTACAGTAAGTCCTCAGAAAATACCTTTTGTTCAACATTGTTTCATAGTAATGTTGATGAGACTAAAAAATGTCGAATCTCAGCCAGGGCCACCGTCTGTGCAGAGTTTGTGTTCTCCCCAGATTGGCGTGGGCTTTCCCCAAGTCTTCTGGTTTCCTCCTTCATCCCAAAGCTGTGCACATTAGGTGAATCGGTGTGTCTAAACGGTCCTGGTGTGAATGGGTGTGGATGTGGGTGTTAGTATGTCCTACAATGGAACAGTGCCCTGTCTGGGGTGGGTTCCCGCCTTCCAGCCTGAGCTGCAGGCAGGCTCCGGCCATCCACAACCCTGAACTGAAATGATTGGGTAGTTACTTTATTTACATTTATTCATCTCTCTTAAATGTATATATAACTCACATTTTCAATGTCTAATATAAGAAGTGTTTTGATCTTTACTTTGAAGTTTTGTGATGTTCTTGTGACCAGAAATCTGCCCCAGGAACTTACATCTTGTTTATATCAAGTAGCATATGGTAAAACTGGTTTCGTTAGATGGCATTTTGAATAAAGTTGCAGTTTCCAAGAACCTATTGATGATGTTAAGTGAGGACTTACTCTACCAGGTGGGGCAGTGGCTCTAATAAAAGCTGGAAAAACAAAGACCATCCCATGAAGAGCCTGTGAGACACAAAGTTAGTGCAAGTTTATCACTAGAATTACCTTATGCTGCTCAGCAAACACAAGGAGCGCTCTGTGATGAGACTGGAGAATTCGATTTAAGGTATAGTGATACCCCGGATACATTCATGCCTACCTTTAATATTCCCTATCGTTAAGAAGACTCATATAATTTTGAAAGAAAATGAGACAATAATTAAACTATCAAAAGGCTACAACACAGCATCTTGCACTTCTGAAGAAATACCATTTGCAAAACAACAACAACAACAAAAACTCCTTTTTGCACAATTGAAGAATCAGTTATCCTATACTTCACCCCTTCTGTCAGACCCCACTGGTATACAGGACATATGCTTTCTATCTGGTTTCAAACATGTGCTTAGATGGCAGGCATCCCTTGGGGCAAAAGGAAAAATGAATTTCAAACAACATGAAAAAATGGAATAAATATCATGCTTAAAAACTGAATTTCCCCATCTGCCTCATCATATGCAGCAAAAAACTAAAGGATCCTACCACTCTTCACCGAAACATTCCTTGAAGATGTTCATTGAGAATTTTTGAACATTGATTATGTTATTAGGCTATTTATGACTGGGAAAAATATTATTAAAAGTGAGAAAATGGGAATGTTTTTAGTTATAAACTCAATTAACAAGGTGATGGGGCTAAATATGTTCTTTACACATGATTTATTGTATCCAAGGACCTTATGTCTGTCAAGAGTTTCAGTAGCAGCTTCCATATGGGAGGGATGTCTTGCTATGGTGTATGAAACATGAAAAGAGTCTGACAAGTTGGAAGATATATATACACACACACACATAAATGTATATATGTATGTATGCATATACATATATGCCAGAAATAGATATTCATTGAAGACATTTCATTAAATCAATGTGAAGTAATTCACAGCGCAAAAAACAAATTTAGAAATATAAGAAAAAATAAACTTTAGAACATACAACCACTAAGAATGCAGTGAAATCTATGAGAAGAAATATTAACTGAGTATGATGCTCTTAAATAATTGCAATGTGAGTTAGCTTTCTTGAAGTGGAATGGGATCCATGAATTTTGACATTGGGGAAACATAGAAGAGGGGGAACATTCTATTCTTTGAAAATTCTAGAGGAAAACAGAAATACGGAACTTACTTTTTAACAAACCACTTAAACCTGTTTCTTATAGACCAGGCACTGTTCTAACTTTCAGAAATAGTGTATGCAAATATGAACCACATAATCCTTATAAACAACCCTATTAGATGCACACTATTCCCGGACCTATATTATTTCATGTTGTAGGTGAAAGAAATGGGAAATGGAGAGGTTAAGTAACTTGTCACTACTGATAAATGGCTAAGCTGAATTGGAAACTAGGCCATTCAACATGAATTCTGTGCTTGGCACTTCTACAGTTTGGTGACATATCCAACACAGCTAAGCACTGCAACCTAAACTGTCCAGGCAACCCTAAAAGGCCCAAAGGAGTCATCACTACTTTGTTAGTAACATGGTGAATTATCCATTTAATCCTAATTTTGATGACATAAAAATTAAGAATTTTGTTGGAGGAGGTCTAAATTTACATGTTCTGGGGAAAATGTTGCAACATAATGTAGATGGATTTTGATCTATGTCACTTTGTTATAATCTCTCCTTGGTCATTTGAAATGTGTATGACAAATTGTTTTTGTGAATTTGGAACTAGGAACCATAAGTATGTCTTTGCTTTAAAATAGCACAAAAATTCCAAATAAATCTTTCTCAGCAATTCCTTTCAAGCTTCTGCCTTGATCTCGAAAATTAATTCTGTCTTTATTTTGTTTTCATAGCTCTCATCAAAATTTTTGCTCAGCAATCCATCAACACTGCTGTTGTCAACATAAACAATGGAATCCACATTGTGATTCCAATCATCTGTGCTCAGTCTTGATCTTTTAAGATTCATCAGCAGCAATTGAACCAGTTGAAAGGCTTCCTTCATTTAATTTCAGAACACCACACTTCTTGTCTTCCCCCTACACTGACCACTTTTTTTGCTCTTTTTATTTTTCTTCACTCCTCTGATGTTTTTCATTCCCATGTCCCCTAACCTAGTTCTTGGATTTCTATTCTTGTCTGAACTTGTTGCATTAGTAATCAAATCCTGGGTCAAGTTGGGTAAAGTCATTCTATCGTGCCTGGGTCTGACTCCCAATTCTGCCACTTACCAGCTGTGTGATCTTGGAAAATATTACCTTAGACTTTTAGAATCATTTTCTCATCTGCTAAATGAACGTAATGTTAATAGTGCCTTTCTCATACAATTCTTATGAGGATTAATTAAACAACATAATACATACTAAAATCATAGAATAATGCCTGACATAGAAAAGTGCGATGTGTTTGTTTAAATAAACAAATCTTAGTCAATATCATATAACATATCTAATAGGATGAACTCACCCCTGAATTTCGTATGAATATATCAAATTTCCTAGTCAACGTTTCTCCTTAGTTGGCTAAAGGCAGCTCAGACTTCATTTGTTCAGTTAACGGCAAAGCTATATTCCCATTGCTCAAGCCAGATACCATGAATTCACCTTGGATCTTTCTCATTTCCTCACACTGCATATGTAATACATCACCAATCATCTTGTCTCAAGGTTCCTTCCTTTGCTCACCCCTTGTTCTGCTGTATCTCTGTTCCCACCTAGTATCATTGCTCACCAGGTTGTTGTACTTGCCTAAAAAGGAGCTTCCTAATTCCACCCCTGGGCCTCTATAGTGCACTATCAGCACATCAGCCAGAGAAGTCCTCTGACAAGATAAAACCATCAAGGTCCTTCCACTGCCCTCAAGGCCCCACTGCCTATCAAACCTCTTCTTTTTTTTTTTTTGAGATGTAACCTGGCTCTGTCACCTGGGCTGGAATGCAGTGGTGTGATCTCGGCTCACTGCAACCTCAGCCTCGGAGGTTCAAGCAATTCTCCTGCCTCAGCCTCCTAAGTGGCTGGAATTACAGACATGTGCCTCTACACTGAAATAATTTTTGTATTTTTAGTAGAGACGGGGTTTCACCATGTTGGCCGGGCTGGTCTCAAACTCCTGACCTCAAGTGATTTGCCCAACTCAGCCTCCCAAAGTGCTGGGATTACAGGCGTGAGCCTGCGAGAGCCACAGTGCCCAGCTGAACCTCTTCTGTAATCTTTCTCCACTCTCTCCAAGTTTCCATCACACTGGCCTTCTTGTTGGTTTTTGAATAGCTCTTACCTTGACAACTTGAAATTTGTGATTTAATTTGGAAAGGTCTTCTTCAGACACTTTCAAGCTGTGCTCCCATATCAATTTCAAGTCATTTCAAATGTTATTTTATCAGGAAGATATTCTTGAAACATATTTTCAGAATTTGCAAACTACAATTTCCCCTTCTCTGTACAACACAGAAACTTCCTGGCACTCTTCCCAGCTAATTTTCTGCATAGCATTTATCCTTTTCTATAAACTTATTTATACATAATTTAAATATTATATAATTTAATTACTTGTTTGTATTCTTCTCACTAGAATGTAAATACCAACATGGTTAATAACATTTAATGATTTTTTTTATAAATTTATCCACAACCCAGAGAAGAATCCTTGACACAAAATAATATAGAGAGAATTTTCAACACTATATTTGAGTAAATTAATCCATGAGTCTATAATCCATCCCCCTACCTCTAAGCATATTGATATTTTATATAAACTAGGGATAAAATTATTAAAAAGAAAAAATGAAAGGGGCAAAGTGAATTCTTATTTTTCTCTCTGTCACCCAGAATATGTCACCCAAATATGTCTGTTTACAAACATATTTGAAACACAAAAGCATTTAAGAATGCCAAAAATATACATTTGGCATATAATATTATTTCTCACATCTAGTCTGCCAATGTTTAAGTCTTTCTTAGTTGTAGTTTTAATTGACACGTAATAATTGTATAAGTTTACAGGGTATAATATGATGGTTAGATGCATGCATTATATAATGATTAAATCAAACTAATTATTTTCATTTAATAATTGTTATTAAAAATTATTTATATAATTTATATAATAGACATAGATACAAATAGTGTGCTCTTCTTTTTCTTTTTCTGTTTCTTTTTTCTTTTTTTGTGTGTGACATAGTCTTGCCTTGTCACCGAGACTGGAGTGCAGTGGCGTGATCTTGGCTCACTGCAACCTCTGCCTCCCCGGTTCAAGTGATTCTCCTGTCTCAGTCTCCCAAGTACCTGGGATTACAGGCACCTGCTACCATATACAGCTAATTTGTGTGTGTGTGTGTGTGTGTGTATTTTTAGTAGGGACAGGGTTTCACCATTTTGGCCAGTGCTGGTTTTGAACTCCTGACCTCAAGTGATCCGCCTGCCTTGGCCTCCCAAAGTGCTAGGATTATAGGCATGACCCACCGTGCTCAGCCCAGTGTGATCTTCTTAAAAGGTAGTTTTACTATTTTTAGCAGATTCTGAAATATCCATGAATGTGTGGTTAAATGACAGAGGTTATTATGAAGTCAAGAAAAGTGATTTATTCTACTTTTAGTTCAAAGATAAAACATACATTTCCCCATATATTTATCTTAGCAATCAGTCTTAGTTTATATGGCAGAAAAGTCTAGCTGAGTTCCTAAGTTCTGTATCTCCCTTCTCTAGAATGGTTCCTGGGGATGCAGCACAGTCTTGTTAGAAAACAGGTCAAGGAAAATGAAGTGCAATGCTATACAATATAACAAAGTTGATATACTTTGAAATCATTACATGAGCTTGTGTCAAAGAATACATACTTAATCCCCATTCTGGAGGAAGAAAAAGTGGTAGCAGAAAAAGATATTTGAACTAGAGGAGTATATTATTGCCTGCTAAATGGAAAAGACGGTTATTCGTCCCTAGTATGGGGTGTAGAATAGGGTATACCCAGTGTAGAAATAGCCCAAATTACAGTATCTGGCATGTTATTCTGGCTGTTTTCAAAGATAGGGCAGTGTGACTTTCTCAAAAGTCAGATGAAATCATTTAAAAATATGAACAAAAATAGATTCCAATGCCAAAGATATATAAAAAATTATCTGCCACACTGGATTAGCCACACTACAGTTCTCCTTAACTAAAATAGATTATTAGGTATTGACTACATAAAAATAATCATTGCCAGGGGATATTTATATTAAACTGGAGAATCAGAAACTGAATCTGTTCCTGTCTCCTTAACAGGCTCATGATCGTCCTTGAATAACTGATTTTTTTATTTCCTGCACTGTCTTGACATTCTTATAAAATTGGCAAATTTAGTTGTATCATGAACCTGATTTAAAAGAATGCTGGGGAAATTAACAGATTAGCCTTTTTTCAAAAGCTTTAAAATTTGATTAAAGTTTCTATTTTCAACACAAAATGAAACTTGCCTCACTGTGTATGAATTACTCATTTGAATCCAAAGACCTTTGATTGGGATAATTTTACAAATATAAACAATTAGTAACAGACCATTTATTTACTAAATGTTATAGGAGAGAGCCAGCTGTCTCTATTTCCCTTCCTTGACTATTTGAAGTTAGAATTTTCTCATGACATTTAGCCATTTATAAATGTTCAGTTAAACCTGACAGTTGTTGTGGATTGGATATTTGTAAGGTCATTTTTCATAGACTGCCCCAGAAGAAACATATTTCAATCAAAGCAAATGATTACCATTTCCATATAATTTGACTCCACTTTTACTATGGCCCAGAAACATATCTTATCACTTTCTCAATTTAATTTGATATGGAAAGGGCCTCTTTTTAATCAACTTTAAAATTATGTTCTGTTGACTTGCAAATGAGAGGTCAATGCCAATTGAGAGAGGCCTTAAAAACTCTGACATCTTTGATCCCTGCACAAAGATTCCATGCTCAGTATGTTCTGATACTTGGCTTTTCCATATTCCCTTGCGAGGTTAAGAAGATGAATGCTCATTGCTTTTAATCCTTACCATGATTTATGAGCCTCTTGATATCCTTTCCCCAGAGCAGCTACAACTGTGTGGTTGTTCTGCCTGCTGCTTAAATTACACAGACATCTGCAAACTAAATTATGGATTGTTGTCCCATACACCATAACCGAGAATTCTCTTCATCACTCCTGCAGTATAATTTTTTTTTTTTCTGATTAGAACAAAGAACATGTACTTTCTTGCTTCTGTACTAAGGGCATTTTAAGCTAATTTGAGTGACAGCACAATAACCTGGATTGTGACCTATCACAAAAAATCAAAGCAGCATGAAATATAACAAGGTAGCTTTAAAGCCAGAAAGAAAAAAAAAAAGATCCTCTATTTATTTATATCTTTCATCTTTATTTAAGGTATTGAATATTTAGACTCACAGAAGGAAAGTGACCTTTAAGATTAACTGAAAATATGCACCATGGAATAAAATGTATGTAAATGACCTTTGTGTCTCTGAGTGTGAATGATTTTAAGAGCATCTTGTGATCTGATCTATGACTATTTAAATTAAACACAAAGCAAAGAAATAGAAAATTATATAAAGGATAATTCATGGAAGATTGGGATACCTTTTTTAATGTACTCTTTTCTGCTGGTCTCACTTGTAGTAAACCTGTTTTAATAATCTGAAGGCTTGAAGCAATCACAAGTAATTGGAATAACTCTTTCGTCTGAATTAAAAGTCTGGTAGAGTCTAAGTTGGAATAATCAACTGCTTCTGTATTTTTCCTTTCTTTTCTCTCCTTGTTATTCTGTGTAGATGATGAATCATAATTCCCAAAGACAAGTCCATTGTGAAATCCTAACAGGCATGTCGCAAATTATTAACCTTTGACAATTACCAAAATTAGAAATATCCCTGCATTTATCTTCTTCAGATGTGCTAATTGCAACTCTAACAATAACCTTTCAGGGAAAATCACACGAACGAAATTTACCAAATGATTTTTAGTTATCCCTTACAAAGTATATTTAAAAAAAAAACAACCGATGGTTCTACAATTCATTTTTTGAACTCTATTTTCAACTCAGCAGGACACAGTGAACACTAAAGAAATGCTCAAATCCACTCCTGGCTGAGCAGATCTACTGTTCCCTCCGTGTTTCCATCAGTTTTTGTTTCACCTCATCACTGCTGAAAGGCAATGTTTTCTGAGTGTCAGGACCTGATATTCATACCAATGCCCTAAAGACTTGCTTTTTTAAGATAGATCCTAGATTTCTTTGCCTCTGTGTCAGTGAAAAGCTCACTTCCAAAACTTTCCATTTATCGATGCTCTTTGCATCCTCATCTTCATAAAATAAAGGATTAGTGGAATCTTGAAGTATTCTACTTAGTTAATATGGTTCAGCTTGTGTCCCCATCCAAATTTCATCTTGAGTTGTAGTTCCCATAACTCCCACATGTTGTAGGAGGGACCCAGTGGGAGGTAACTGAATCATGGGATGGGTCTTTCCCATGCTGTTCTTATGATAATGAATAAGTCTGATGAGATCTGGTGGTTTTATAAAGGGACATTCCCCTGAATATACTCTCTTGCTTGATGCCATGTAAGATGTGCCTTTGCTCCTCCTTTGCCTTCCACCATGATTGTGCAGCCTCCCCAGCCATGTGGAACTGTGAGTCCATTAAACCTCTTTTTCTTTATAAATTACCCAGTCTCAGGTATGTCTTTATTAGCAGCGTGAGAACAGACTAATACATTAGTTAAAACCCTAAATTATTTAAACATATCTTGAAATAAATTATTTTTGAATAGTTATTTAATTTCCTAAGAAATTATACAGGATAGATGGAAACAGAATTAAATTGGTGCTCCGAAAACATCTGATATATATAATCTCCCAGTCTATTGCCAGCAGTCATCTTCTTTACACATACACACACACACACACACAGACACACACACACAAAACCCCCACATCAGGTTATTCTTCTACATTCAAAAGCAAACCAACTAAAAAAACAAAACACAGCTCCACACCCTATAAAAGATAACGCCCCAATCCCAGACATATTTTTCATTTCATTAAAGTTTCTTCATCTTCTAAGCCTATTCTTCTGGATTTATCTGCCAGTTATTCCCATATTTGACACACGTTTCATTCTCTAACTCCTCAAATGGTTTTAAATTCACCACATATGAAATGATATCATATATCTTTGTGCCTTTTATACATCTATACCCTCTTCTTTACATATTTTTATCTATTTCTCTTTATAGTCTAGTTCAAAGGTCCTTTGGCTGCATTTTCTCTACTCTTTCCAACTACTACAGGAAGAAAAAAAACGCCAACTTCAACCATATTTTTCATATTGGAACAAGAAAGTATTCTATAAATGATCAAAGAATGCTCATCTAACCATATGAAAGAAGAAAGATTTATTTCCTTTCTCTTTCCCTTCACTTTTTTGCATGATTTATAATAAATTCATATAATTACTTATTAAGTAAACATGAATATAGTGAGAAATGAATAGAATGAGAGTAAGTTCTGCAAAATATTAAAGAAATAATACACTGCCCTTTGTGATTGTTGAAGAAGAAAATTGTAAAAGGGGGTGGTAACATCAGGAACAGGCTCCAGAGCATTACTCTATTCAAAGTTAAATTGATAAAAGAAAAATTTCTTTCATAAGAAAGAAATGTTAAAATCAGTTAGTATGACTTGAAACCTATATATTCATTGTTCTTGATTATCACTCTCTATTTTGTTATGGCATTCCACTGAGATTATTCTCAGCTCTATTTGCTTATGTGGCATTTATGAAAATCCTCACAATAAAAAGAAAATAATTTCAAGCCATTCTCCTCAAATGCCTTCTGCATCAATATGAATTCTACTCAAATTAAAAACAAATGAACATGCCAATTTCTTTAAATTAATCCTTTCTCAAGTTATTATCTTTAAAGTAGTTGTATGTTAAACAAATATCAAACTATTTTTATTTATTCTTATCGTTGTATATATGAACCAAAGGACATTTGGGAAGAGTATGAGTCCCTTCTCATTTATCTGGGCCTTTGGATGTTTTAATGCTCTGTTATGCTTTAATGAAAAGGAGAGAAAGTGCTGCATTTATCATTGGAATGGCTTAGTATTAATTTTTCATTATTCGTATTTGCATCACAATTTGCATGGATATTTAAGAATATGGAGTTGCCTTTTATAGGAATTAAATTCAAAATGTTCACTTCTCTTATTCTATAAATAAAAGATCTGGACTGAAACCCCAAACCAAAATTATCCAAGATCAGAGATTTAGAAATTAATTAAAATTTTCTACAAAAAATGCAAAAATTTCACACTGAAAAGGTAAGCAATTTTCTACACAGAAATTTTGAATATTGATGAGAACAAACTGATAGATAAAAGAGATGACCATGGGGAAGTGGAATTATTAATAGTTGAGATATTAAATGGCTCATTCTATTTCAATCTTACAATCTTACATTTTTAATCTAAAATTTGTATTTTTTTCCTCAAATCTGAGAGTTGAAATTAATTGATAATGTTTTAAAACTACACTAACGCCTAACCTTTACTGAATAAGCTAATCTCATAAAAGGATCATGAGAAAGAAAAAGAAAAGGCTTCATCCTTCTACTTTAGAAATATGGGAATGCACAGAGAGTTTGAACAAACATCACAGGAAGATTCATAAAGCCACATTAGTTTAATTACACATCTGCCTTATCTCTTCAACCTTGTCTTTCTGAGTTGTTATATCAGTGGTTAATCTCAACTGATCACTGATTAGAACTGAGAATATCAAGCTTGTTTTGACTACAGCCTAAGTAAGAGCAGATTCTCCCATTACCAAGCAGGGAGTGTCAAAGAAGCATTTTCATTACTGTGTCTGTGAAGGTTAACTGTAACTGTCTAAATCTCAGTGTTTAGATTCCTACCATTAGCAAAGGAAAAGCAGATTACAATTGACAGTGCAAGAAACAATTGAACCAGATTGTGCCATATCAATATTCATAAAGATGAGAAAATTTATGACTTTACCTCTGTTTCCTATGTGAGAGTTTCAACAGAGGTTTGCCTTTGAAATGAGACGTATCCAATTTAACAAACATAATACCTGCTAATTATGAGGGACTAGGCAAAGTGTCATAAAAATAGAATATAAAAGGTGGGAATCACTTTCTGTTTTTAGGAGACACCTAGCCATTAGATCCTCTCAAATCTGCATGTAAATTGAAACTGTGAGGAAAAATACAACAAAGAAGCTAAAAAATAAAGAATTACAAAAATAAAGAATCCTATATTCTAAAAAATGTAGAAATAACTGGTTACTTCAAGTTTCATGATTTTGTTGTGTTTATGTCAACTCCCTGTAAATACATACATATTTGAATATTTTGATTTTTAATACAATTTTTTTAAGTAAAGAAGTTTTGAATAGGATTTGTGTTTTCAGGTATTAAGAAGGTAAAAGAATATATCTTGATAAGATTTTTTTTACCTACCTTTAAAAAGGCTGGCATTCTTTAAAACTCCCAACTGCTCCTGGGTTCCGGCTTGTCTATATTCCCCGAAAGAGCCAAGCTGTTAGGTAACAAAGCTGAAAAGACAAACATATACAGTCAGAATGTTAACTATCTTTTCTAATAAACATTTATTTTAGAATATTTTTACATTTTCTTAAAAGTTGCAAAGATGGTATAGAGTTCCTGTATACCTCACATCTGATTACCACTATTGCTAATATCTTACGTTATAATTATAAGTGCATTTGTCAATGTACTTTTGATGTATGTACAATGTACTTACAATGTTGCTTTTGATACACTGTGATAGATAGTGATACATTGTGACAGATGGATCCAAATGAAACAATATTGATACATTATTCTGTTTACTAGTTTTTCTCCTAATGTCATTTTTTCTTTTTTTTTTTCTTTTTTTTTTTTTGAGATGGAGTCTCGCTCTGTCGCCCAGGCTGGAGTGCAGTGGCACGATCTTGGCTCACTGCAAGCTCCGCCTCCCGGGTTCACACCATTCTCCTGCCTCAGCCTCTCTGAGTAGCTGGGACTACAGGCGCCCGCCACCATGCCCGGCTAATTTTTTGTATTTTTAGTAGAGATGGGGTTTCACCATAGTCTCGATCTCCTGACATCGTGATCCGCCCGCCTCGGCCTCCGAAAGTGCTGGGATTACAAGCGTGAGCCACCGTGCCCGGCCCCTAATGTCATTTTTCTATTCCAGGATATCATATTGCCTTGTCATTATGTCCCCTTGGCCTCCTCACAGCAGTGATAGTTTCTTAGACTTTCCTTGTTTTTGATGACCTTGAACGTTTTGAAATGCAATGGTCAGACATTTATAAAATGTCCTTCAGTTGGAATTTGGCTGATGTATTTCTCATGATTAGACTGGGGTTAATCATGGGATTAATTTTGGGAGGAAGACCATAAAGTATCATTTTTGTCACTTCATATCACGGGTATGTGTGTCATCAGCATGACTTATTACTGTTGACAGATCTTGATCAGCTGACTGGAGTATTTGTTTCTGTTGACACAGATCTTGGTCAGCTGACTGGGGTCCTTACTGCTGTTGATGCAGATCTTGATCAGCTGACTGGGGTACTTATTTCCGTTTACACAGATTTTGATCAGCTGACTGGGGTACTGTTTGCCACCGTTTCGTACTATAAAGTTCCTTTTGTTCCTCCTTTCCATACTGTACTGTTTGAAAGCAAGTCACTAAAAGCAGCCCACAGTCAAGGGATAGGGAGTTAAGCTCCATCTGCTGGAGGGGAAAATGACACAAATTATTTGAAATTTTATGAGAGAAATTTACCTATTCTCCCCATTTGTTTGTTTCCTTGTTTGTGTATTCATTCATTCATTCAGTAATTTATATGTATCAGTGTAATCTCATGGATATTTATTTTGTATTTCATGTTATAATACAATACTACACTGTTTATTTTGTTGGTCTAATTGTTTTAGCTTTGGCCTTCGTGAGCTCTTTCAATTAGCCTCTATGTCTTTTTTGACATACCATATTGGTTTGTTTAGTGAGTACTTCCTTAAGTCCTGGCATGATAAGATAGTCCATGTTAATTTCAAAATGCATACTATAAATGTTATAATCTTCTTGCCTCAGACCTGCACTTAGCCTTTTTTTTTCAAGGATCTCTGGTTCCTTTTATCAGAGAATGGTGAGAAACCAAGATCTGACCACTAGTTATGGTTCCTTGCCACTGGGGTGCCATTACTTCTAAGCCCTCTCAGTGAAATGAGCTAGGAAATTTATGTATTTATATTAACATGTATATGCAGACATCCATAATTGTCTCCATATCTATCAATCTGTATCTATAATTAGATAACATTATTTCATACTGACAGCTTCAATCTGTATCTATAATTAGATAACATTATTTCATACTGATAACTTCAACTCTTCCGCTTCATATTGTTACCTTCAGGCTAACTTCAACTTCCTTAATCTATATTAAATAAACAGCATTTTGGGTATAATAGAGTATATATTAAAACCACAGTGTTCATTTCTTTATGAAATGCTCCTCTCTGAGTAATGTATCAAGAGTGATTCTTATAAAGATGTCCACACGAGTGGACATGTTCATGATGCTTGATTCTGAAGAATCATTAAGACAGTCCATGGACATTTATTTTCATTCGTTTCTACTAAAGTTCATTATGCTTGAAAAAGAAAAGCAGCTTTTAATGCCATGTGCATACAACCACAGCTACCTGATGGTTTTTTCACCAAATGCCATAGACTACAACAATAAAAAGGACTTGAGGAGATATATACTGCTTTATAAGATCTAATATATTTTCTTCTATTGAGGCATCCTATTACTATGACCATGTTTTCATATAATTCATTTTTTAAGACAAAAAGTCTGAGTTAGCTCAATTATACCTATGCAAAAAATGTAATTTTTAATGAAATTATAAAATAATTATAATTAATGTACATGTTAATCATTACAGCTAAATGGTAATCAGAATATATAAATGTTTATCATTTTTATTACAAAAGTTTAGTAGAAAATACAGATAGTAACAAGGTAGACTAATAATCCATATGAGATAACTTATTTTCTGAAAGTAAAAACAACAACTCATTTTATCATTCTGTTATTCTGATAACTAATAAAGGTTTCCCTGTCAAATAAAATCTTTAGGTTTAAAAAACATTAAAGTGAGACATAAACTTCCAAGAAATTCTAAGCCATTTCATTCCCTTCATCTATACTAGATATTTTGGTTAAAATTTGATAACATCTGAATCAGTTTCCTGTGGCTGTGACAAGTAATTACCACAAATGTAGTGGCTTAAAGCAACAGAAACTTATCCTCTCACAGTTTTGGAGGTCAGAATTCTGAAATCAATAAAAGACTGAGCTGACATCAAGGTGTCATGGCACTGCCATCCCTTCAGAGGGTCTAGGGGAAAACCCATTTGTCACCTCTTCCAGCTTCTGGTGACTGCCATCGTGCCTTGCCTTGTGGCCACTTTCAATATGCAAGGCTAACATCCTCAAATTTCTTCCTCTTCCTTTATATTGCCTTTTCCTCTGTGTATTCAAATCTTCTGCCTCATTTTTAAGAATGCCTGTGTTTATAATTTGGGCCTATTCAGCTAATACAGGATAATCTCCTCATTTTAAGATCCTTTATTTAATCACAGCTGCAAAGACCCTTTCTTGTCAAATAGGTTAACATTCAAAGGTTCTATGAATTAGAACATGGCTGTCTTTGGGAAGTCATTTTCCAGCCTACCATAGATCATGAGGATTAAGCTCTGATTTTTTTATCTTGCCCAAATTCCTATCTAAGGCGCCTGGAGAGTCATCCCCTACAAACCATCAATTATCAACAAGTGGGTTTTATTTAACCCTATATAAGGTGACTTACTTTCCAACCTAACTCAGGCATAACATTAGGAGACAAGGAAGAAAATCAAAATATTTTACCCCAAAACATGTTTCTTTGCCATATCTTGAAATGGCCCTGCAAAGCTGTCCTTCCTGGTGAACAATTTGCATCTGTAAAGAATTTCTATTAACATAGGTAGATCTTTTACTTCCAGGCCTTCCCAATCATAAAGAGGTTAACTAAAAGTCTAGGACCTTTTAAGGATCTGAATAGGAAGCATTTGTCATCTATTATCTCTAAGGGCAGCCACTGTAAGACCTAAAAGAACCTTGGTCTCCACAATCTTTGATCTTAACTTGAACATTTCCTTTCTATGGGTCCCAGGTCTTCAGAAAAACTCAATTAATTGTCAACCAGAAAATGTTTAAATTTACCTATAGCCTGGAAACCACCCCCTCTCGCTCCACAGCTTTGAGTTGTGCCACCTTTCTGGACCAAACCAATGTATTTCTTACATGTATTTGATTGATATCTCATGCCTCCCTGAAATGTATAAAACCAAGCTGTACCCCGACCACCTTCGGCACATAGTCTCAGGACTTCCTGAGGGCTGTGTCACAGGCCATGGTCACTCACATTTGGCTCAGAATAAATCTCTTCAAATATTTTATAAATATGTTCATTGGAAACCAACTTATAGATCTACTTCCTATCCCCTTCCATAGGGAAGAAAAAAATTAATAAAACAACTTCCTCATGACTCTATCTCACTACAAGACAGTGTGTATGGCTAAGGCAGCAGAAATATATACACACAATGAAAGAGTGTTTTAAAATATTGTTTAAGACAACCTAGGACAGGCATATAATTAACTTGCTTAGAGAGATGGATAGATATTACTTAATAATGAAACTCTAATAACTATTTCTTTCCCTTCAGACTAGGACTACTGATAACCTGCAATTATGTGTGACAAGCTGAACAAAACCACAGAACCAGAGTGTCAGACTATGGCTACATAATTTTTAGAAAGAGCTTAATTAAGCAAATCTCATAAAAGTTTTTAAAGGAAATATTTTCTAAAGTCAAAAGCAAACTACATTCATAAAGTATGATTACTGGTACAGTACACCTTTTCAGTGGCATTAACTTTCAGGGGACCTTGACAGGAAGAAAAAATAAATCTCAAGCTACTAGCAATAAAGTCAGAGGAGTGGTAACTGATGAACCAGGAAATTTTCACAGAAAAATAAGGGTATGAATGGCTTCCATAAGGCTTCAATTCCCAACGTTGTTAAGGAAATTCAGGCCTCTTGGGTAGCTTGAAGGAAGGAACTAAGAATGAGCTGCTTACATGCAACTAGTTTGTAGAATGAGTAGTCCCATCATGGAATGGGAATTAGAAGAAAAAGAAACAAACACAAAAATCTTCTGTCCACCAGTATTGGGAAGCTGCACAGATACCAGCTGTTCAAGAGTGGCCATAGATAGAAAGAGGTTAACCTTGAGAAGCAGAGGGCAAGCTTGAGCCTGATGTGTGTAAATTCCAGATTTACCCAAATATATAATATAGTGGCTGCAACCCACAGTAGTAATATAGAGCATGGTATAGCCCTGGAGAATCAGTAGGACCTCAGCAGAGCAAGTACCAAAATGTCTTGAAGAGACTATTTCACAACATAAGACCCTAGATTCCATATTAAGGAAAAAAATAAAAAAAAATGTGAGAGAACACAGCATACCCTCAATGAAACTCAGTGGAGTGATAAAGAGAAAATTTATTTCTTAAGGACTAATAATAATAGAATAATCTGTAATAGACAGATAATACGTATTTAAAGCCTTCAGAGAAAATGCTAGGAATATAAACTTTAAGAAGATCATGTCAAACATATAACAAACAAATCTGACCAAAAATGCTTTCTCTATATATATATTGCTCTAGAGGTGGTCTTATGGGCCACCCATAGCTAATCCTAATATTCATTTGAAAGAACAAAACCCAAGAAGTTCATAGACTTTGTTGGAAAGATAAAATTATCCTATCAGATATAAAAAATTGTTATAAAAATATGGAAAAAAACTATGTTATTGGCACAGAGTCTAAATGATACATATAAATAAGTAGGAACATTCCATTTAAATCAATGGGAAAAGAACAGACTGTCAAATAAGTGGAATAGGAAAAATCCACCATGCAGATGCCCACAATCAAAGTACAGTCATCCCTAGGCAGCCACAAGGGATTTGTTCCAGGGGACCCTCACAGGTATCAAGAGCCACAGATGCTCAAGTCCTTTATGTAAAAAGGAATATTATTTGCATATAACCTATGCACATCTCCTGTATACTTTAAATCATCTCTAGATTACTTACAATAATTGCTATGTTATATTGATATTAATTTGTATTATTTTTCATTGTTACAATTATTTTTCTAATTATGTTCAATCTATGGTTGGTTGAATCCAAAAACATAGGCTCCACAAATACATAGGGCTGGCTATAGATTTATTCAATCATATCATACATAAAAATAACTTTCACATATGTGAAAAGAAACAGTTTAAAAGTCAAGGACATACACAATTTTTTTTTTTTTTTTTCCTGAGATGGAGTTTTGCTCTTGTTGCCTAGACTGGAGTACAAGGGCATGGTCTCAGCTCACTGCAACCTCCACCTCCTAGGTTCAAGCAATTCTCCTGCCTCAGTCTCCTAAGTAGCTGGGATTACAGACACCCACAACCATGCTCGGCTAATTTTTGTATTTTTAGTACAGACAGGGTTTCACCATGTTGGCCAGGCTGGTCTTGAACTCTTGACCTCAAGTGATCTGCCCACCTCAGCCTCCCAAAGTGCTGGGATTACAGGCGTGAGCCGCCATGCCCGGCCAACATACATAATTTTTATGAAATAGGAAAAGATTTATTTAAATAAATATTGAAAGCACAAAATTTGAATTAAAATTAAAATCATATATTCAAAGCTAAACTTGCAAAGAAAAGAAAAGCTATGTCATTGACTACAAGAAAATATTTCCAATCATGGAACAGAATTTAGTGTAAAGATTATATTAAGAATGTCAACAATCAATAAAGTATTGAATGTGGAAATCTATAAATGGAATATTTACAAAAAGAAAAAAACCAGGACTTATAAAGAGCATATAAAAATGATTCCACAGCCATTTTCAGATAAATCCAAAATAAGAACAATAATAACACATAATTTCTCACTGAATTAGTTGGCAAATGATAATAAAGATAATGTCTGAAATTGTCAATAATTGGCAAAGATGTGGAGTGATGGAAGCTCTCACTCATGTCGTGGGTTGGAAATCCACATGGACACAACTGCTTTGAAGAACCATTTGGAATATCTACTAAAAGTGAAATGCAGGTAACCTGGACTCCAGGAATTCTGCTCCTATATGCATTGACCATTCTGCTCCTAAACAAAGTCTTGCCCGTGTTTATAAGATGTTAACTATAGCTTTGCTCAAATTCCTAAAAACACTGGCATTTTTGAAAAGCATTTCATTTATGACAAACAAAAAATAACTAATTGCTTACATAATTATTCAACTATTGAATTCATGAAAATGGTCTTATAACTCATTGGAAAATATTTGTGACTATGATGTGTGTGTGTGTGTGTACATTCAATTATATATATGGGGTTTGTGTTTGTTGAGCATATGTGATATTAGAAAAGGTAGTTCAAGGTTTGCTTTATTATATCATAGTTACAATTAAGAATATCATACCTAACACCCAAGAGGAACAATCACAAAATCACGTCAGTATTACTAAGATGAGTTATAGATACAAAAGTATTAGAAAATACAGTGAGCCAGAGTCATGAACTTTAATAAAAGACAACATGAGGGCAACAAAAGACTGTATTAAGTGAAGGCTGTTAGCTTACAAAGTGATGAGTAGAGATTCATTTTATCAGTAAAGAGGATATATTAAAGAATTAGATACACTTGCTTTGTGTTCTTCTACCTGATTCTGGCATAAAGATAAATCCTCTTGTAATTAGCTAAGCTACTTCACTGTGGGGTGGTGGTAAAGAAGTACAGCAATGAAAATAAATGACACCAGAAAAATGTAAGCTGAGAGACATGTCAAAAAAATCAGGTAGTAGTTGTGCTTCAACAAGACCCAGGGCACTAGTTCAGAGTAAGTACAGTCTGCAAGAGCACAATTCATGAGGTCATTTCAGCTAACGTAAACCTAGGACTAATATCAGCTGAGGACATGTGGTTATCAATAGTGGGGTAACAGAATTCCTTGTAAGAAGCTGCAACTTGGGCATAGACATACATTTTGTTTCCAATGCCCCTACGATAATGAAAAGGATTTTAAAAGGAGGTAAAGTCTGTACTAATGCAGGAAAGTAAGGAATGGAATCGGAGAAATTGATGCTAAATGTGGTGAGGTGTCACTAACATCAAAAATAATCCCTGCCGGGTGTGCTGTCTCACACCTGTATTCCCAACACTTTGGGAGGCCGAGTCGGGTGGATCATCTGAGGTTAGAGCTCAAGACTAGCCTGGTCAACGTGGCAAAACCCCATCTCTATGAAAAATACAAAAAGTTAGCTGGGCGTGGTGGCAGGTGCCTGTAACCCAGGAGGGTTGAACCCAGGAGGCGGAGGTTGCAGTGACCCAAGATCCCGCCACTGCAGTCCAGCCTGGACAACAGAGCGAGACTCTGTCTAAAAAGATAATAATCATAATAATCCCAAGATCCCTGTAATATTTTTCTTTAAAAAACACAAAGTTATAAAAGAAAATAGGTAGAATAATCCCAGTAAAATCCCACTGATATCCCTTGAAATTAGAAGACTGAGGAACTGAAGTGCATCTGTGGTGCACGGCACTTAGAATTCCTTCAAAGGCAAAAGCAACCACACTGTGAGGTCCACCACCACCAACAAACAAACTAAAGGGGATATCTGCAGATGGCCAAGTTTTCCCCTGATACAGCTGAGCATTACTATACTAGAAAAGGAAGACCAACAACATAGAAAGCCAGGTGTGGAAAGTTGACAACAGGTTAAAAAAAAAAAAAAATGTATTGACAGCTTTTCTCCCACAAGCACTCTCCAGGCCCTTGGTGTCTCCCAGCTTTCACTGAATAATGAACATGAAATGAGCATCATACTCACCAGCTTTCTAACTTCAGATTCTAGAGCATCTGAGTATCTTCTACATATCGAAGAAATTTGCACAGATCTTTCAATGTATTTTAGACTTGGTTTGATATCTCTGTATTCAAAACACCATGGGAGTCCTGGGCTAACATTTGCAATATAAAAAGATGTTACAGAGTACTTAGAATGCACAACACAGACCAGGCGTGGTGGCTCACGCCTGTAATCCCAGCACTTTGGGAGACCGAGGCAGGTGAATCATGAGGTCAGGAGTTCGAGACAAGTCTAGCCAACACGGTGAAACCCCATCTCTACTAAAAGTACAAAAAAATTAGCTGGGCATGGTGGTGGGCGCCTGTAATCCCAGCTACTCAGGAGGTTGAGGTAAGAGAATCACTTGAACCTGGGAGGCAGAGGTTGCAGTGAGCTGAGATCGTGCCACTGCACTCCAGCCTGGGCCACATTGTGAGACTCCGTGTCAGAAAAAAAAAAAAAAAAATGCACAACACATTACGAAAAATGATGTTTGAAAGAAAGTAGATACATTTTTAAGTAATATAAGTATAATACAATTTTTTATAATAGTAAAATGATAGCAATATTATTACTAATTAGTAATTTTCCATGGTAAAATTAGAGACTATGGGTCAAGTTAATTAAAATATGAGAGATAAGTTGTTAAAACACAGAGTAAGATAAAAATATGTCTGCCTGAAATAGGTCAATTGACAGTATCATAACCTTTAAAAGCACACTGAAGATTCCAAATAAAATAGATAATTAGAAAAGTCACCAAAATATGCGAACATATTAATTGAAAAAAATACACAGAAACACATAAACATATTTTTAAGTGAATGGTTGAACATGAAAGAAAGTAAAAGAGATGTTCTAAAATGTGCAGCAAAGCTGAAAGACAAGCACAGGGAGGAGAGTGCTATAGACAAAGTGTCTCATTTAGCATCTATGAAGCTGGCACAGGTTAAAGGTGGATTGGAGAAAACCAGAAATAACCAGATTCCAGGAAGCCTATACACTTAAAAAGAAAAAAAAAAAAAAGTATCTCCTAAATTAGAAAACAAGTAAACTTTATTATTGCTTCTAGAGAATTTTGTTAAAGAAAAACATCTGTTCTGAGGATGTATGGACTGGTAGGCTCTTATCTGAGTTTGAGAATTTAATTTGCATTATTTGTTTGGTTCAAAATCAATCCTTACATCGGGATTTGAATTTAAAGTGGATTGGGTGTGCACTGCCTTCCAGATGAACATAATCGTCCCCTTAGAAAGTAACTCACAACTCACACCACAAAGATATTTTGAAGCTTGAGTCTTAAATCACAAAACACAACGGATATCTGATATAGTTCACTAAGATGAGAAGAACAAGAAATAACAAAGATATTTAAAAGGAAGAACCCTACCTGACATTATTTAGAGATGTGATTATGTTTTACTTTAAAAATTCAAAGGATCATCTACCAAAGATATGCAATTAATAAGAGATTTTAGCAAAATTTCTGAACAATGTTTAAATAATTGCATTTTAATAGACTTGCAACAGAAGATAAAGGTATAATTTTAAAATCACTTACCTTATCAATATTCATTATATATATCAAGAAATAAATTTAACAAAAGGATATAATACTTTTAGTGATGCAATTGTAAAACCTGATTGATAACTATTAAATAAGAACTAAATAAGTGGGAAGACATATCTTGTCATTGAATCCGATTTAAGTATATACCAATTCAAAGAATTCCAGGTAAAAGGAATTCAGATATTTTTCCCCATGGAACTTGTAAAGCTGATAGTGAATGTCATGAAAGAACAAAGGATTAGAACAGCTAAGACACTAATAATAAATAAGTACAAGGGAGATGGTATTGTCCTGCTCAGTATATTAATTAAAACAGTGAGACTTGAAGTATAGGAAAGAAATATTGATCAATGAATATGATATTTTAAATTCTACATAAATATATAATTCTACATAGTTGACATTTTTAATTCTTCATAATGCTTAAGTATTTCCCATTATTTATAATTATTTAGAAATGGAAGGGAGAGTCTTGAAACACCCACATACACAAACTCACACTGCAAACCTAATATACAGCAAAGCTGATGTGAAAAATAACAGGGAACCAGACTATTCCATATGTAGTAATGAGAATTTATGCTCTCTAATTAAAAATTTTTATATCCCTACCTCACTCTATATACAAAAGGCAATTCTATGTAGACTAAGCAATTAAATGTGAAAGATCAAAGTGTAAGACTGTTGATACAAAATATAGTAAAATATTTTTATTAACTTGGAGTAGAAAATATTAGAAAAGTACTAAAAAATTCTACCCATAAAAGGCAGGCTTGTAAATTTCCATACAACATATAAAAACTTTATAGTACAAATAATTATTATCCTGATCATATGAAGCAATTGTACAATACAATTAGGAAAAGATAACCTTATAAAAATGGTTGAAACTCATTAAACTGTTATTCAAAAAATAATACACACATGACTTAAACCTCATTTAATGATGCCCAAACTTATTAGTAAAGAAAGCAATGCACTATGTTGTAAAATGAAGGACATAATGAGATACTATGAACATAAACTAAGATGGCAAGATAAAATGCCACAAATGGCCAATGTTGAGAATGTGGCAAACAATTGAATATTCATATAATACTGACGAAAATATAAATTGGTACAGCCCTCTGATACAAATAATGGGTCACTATTCTGAAAACATGAACAGGTGCATTTCACATAATCCTAAACTCTATTTTAGACACAGATAATTGGACAAAAATAATAATAAAATACAGGAAATATGTATAAATAATTCTAATTACAGATTTTAAAAATGGAATATAAATACCATTTATGATTTCTGAAAGAAACAAATGGCTCTATTAAATCAAGAAAATCTAAGGAGTACTAAAATAAAATTATGAAAACATAAGGTTTTTATTTTTCATTTTTATTAAGAAGTAAATTGCTATAATCTATTGATATTGGTAATTATAAAGTTCTACATTTGTAATAATAAACACATGACATGTTAATAAAAGTGTCTGGGTGCAGTGGGTCACACCTGTAATCCCAGCATTTTAGGAGGCTGAGGTGGGTGGATCGCTTGTATCCAGGAGTTCGAGACCAGCCTGGGCAACATGGCGAAACCCTGTCTCCACAAAAAATACAAAAATTAGCAGGGTATGGTGATGGATGCCGGTAGCCCCAGCTACTAGGGAGACTGAAGTGGGAGGATGACTTGAGCCCGGGAGGCTGAGGCTGCAGTGAGCTATGATGGTGCCACTGCAATCTAGCCTGAGGGACAGAGCGAGACCTTGCTTCAAAATAAAAACTATAAGTAAAATTACTTTATTTGTAAAATACATATATTATGTAGTTCATGGAGCTGTGGTGAGGTTTAAATACAATATAATAATGTTTGTAAATTACAGTGCCTGGAATATAGAGCACCCTGTGTATATTATAGAGGTAGCATATTCGTTCTTATAAAACAATAGACTTGCTTTTTTTCTCTCTGGTTTAAGAGATATAACAATGTTTCTCTGTTAAAATTTACTCTATGATGAGAAAAGGCTATAACCAAAGGAAAGTAAATTACATTTTATATATGAGATTTTGGAGCAGAAACAAGGGTTTGTCTACAGATAAAAAGAAAAAACACTAAAGCAATTTCTTAAGCAAGGAAGAAAAGTTAAGTGTCCTAGCCCGTACCAGCTCAATAGGTAACAAAAGCCACAATGTGAATAGTGATTGTTATTTATTTTTCAATTCATTATATAAAAATTTATTTTTATTTACCTATTCAAAATTTACATGAATATGATGGAAGCTTGACATTTACATAAGACAGGGATTGGTATAGTTGCATAATATAATTCCACAGATGAACAAGTATAGATAAATATGCATGCAACCTTTTTCGGTAAAACATTTTAGTTTTCATTATTCATAAGAACATCCATTATAAGGAATCCAGGAAATAAGTTAGATTCAAGTAACCTAAAGAACACTTATGGAGGTGCCCTTAAAAACAATTTAGTTTGGAGGGCATGGATACGTGTATGAATAATACAGCCATGAAGTCTTACTTATCCAACTTGGCTTAAAATACAGAAAAAAATAGGTAATCACATTTATTGGAGCATGAGAAACAGTCTGTGTATAAAGGTGTGGAAGAGCTCAACACATTAAGTCTGTAGCTAATGATGTCAACTAAAGTGTAAGAAAAGTATCACTCTTCAGTGATCATTATATAAAGCAAACAGGACTTATTTGTTGGTGTTTTAGAAATTCAATATAGTTATTTGTATATAACTAAAGTGTGACTGAGATATATATAACATAACGAAATATCTGACAAGGAGACGTGAACTATGTCAAAAGGATCATACTCTGTTTAGTTACACATAAGTATATTGCACGTGGTTTCGGTTAGTTATTTATTATGAATCCTCTTTAGATGTTTTTAGCTCCGTTGCATTATTTGTGTGACAAGCAATCAAGCTTGCTTCCCTTCTTTCTTTTTTTTTTTTTTGTCTTAGTAAAGCATGTTGTTTAACTGAGCGTCCTGTATCATGGCAGGAGGTAGGAGAAGGAGAGGAGATGGTGTATTTCATATCTCTTACATGTTTCTGGTAATATAGAGATCATTAAAAGCAAAGATCTCTATTGAAAGCGTTGTGTATCTTATCAGCTGGAATTCTGAACTTTATGTTTGTAACTTAATGGGCAACTGGATGGGGTAAGCATAATCCTTAATAGAAATTAATATTTTATTATATTAATATTTAATGGCATTTTATCTTAGTAATATATATGAATTGCATTTTTAAACTCATCTATTTTATTAGTCTCATGGTAGTTCTGAAGTTTGTATACATAATGTTTAACAGTTTATTCTTTGAATGTGATAAGTAAAAGGAAATAGAAAGTATATTAAAATTGTGGAACTTATATTTATAGTTAGGTCTTTAGTAAAAATTATAGAAAGGACATGTAATATTTTCCCTGAATCAACTTCCAGATAAGTAAAAAACCTAATCTACATATCCTATACCATGCTAAAAAGTAATAAAGATTCCTCATGAATAAATACAAATGTTAACTGTTAGAATGGTAACCTATTACATTTAGGTACTATAGTAATGTTTGTTTATTAGCTAAAACAAAGATAAGCCAGCTTTTCTGTAAGGAGCCAGACACTAAATATTTTAGGCTTAGCAAGCCACATGGTCTCTGTTGCAACTCTTGTGGTGTGAAAGCAGCCATATTTGCCGGTACTTAAATGAATGAATGTGGATGTGTTCCAGTGAAACATTATCTACAAAAGGAGGTGGCTAGCCAGATTTGACCAGCAGCCATCGATCTGTGACTCCTAAGTTAAAGCGAAGTTGATACCTCCAAATAGAGTTTCTTACCTTATATAAGACTCATTTTTATGATGTCTAAGCCCACAGTTCTCAACCAAATTAGCAAAAAGTTGTTGAAAAGAACTTAATATTTATAGTCCAACATTGCCTGTAAGTCACAACCAGCAATAATTAATGTGGTATGTCATTAAGTGTATCAGGAAAGTGTTATATTTCTGATTATTTCTCATATCAACAGCCTTACACACTAACTCTTTCACAGTGAATTATTGTTTTTCAGTTATGATAAGACATAGTCATCATTTGAAGATGACTATTACATAAGCTAAAATTAGATTAGGTAAATTATAGTTAATATGGTATTAATGCACATATTACCTTGGCCCTAATGAAATTATCACACAAGAGTACAAGTATGGATTAGGAACCAAAAGCTCATCATGAACATATAAACTGACCAAGTTCCCACTAACAGTAAATTAAATTGAAGCATCAAATATCTATTTTTAAATGTGACTCCAAAGCCCATGCTCTGCTCAACTGTGTACATTGTCTCCTACTGCTCTGGTATATTTAAGTGTTGCTTGGGAAAATTGTTGTTATTTGCAGCCACTGAAAATTCCACTGAACATTCATACCTAGTCGGATTCTCTGTATTTCACTGTTGCTGTCCTCCAAACTGAGATTTTCTCCATACCCTCCTTAGACTCAGCAGTGAAGCTTCCTTCTACACACTGAACAAGATCTTACATGAATTCCTATAATTTCCTTACTTCTTACTCCAAATAGCTATGAACTGTTTCATTCCTTACTCTTTTATTTTCTCCAAAATATTATAATCTCTCATCTACTTCACTAAGCCAGTTAATGCAACCTTCCTGAATCTATTCTTTCTCACTACCTCCAGAATCATGCTTCAACATTGATTTTGTTTCTGTCATTCTGCTAGTTTCTAATCCTCCACCTACAAACATGCACGGGTCTCTTCTAACCTGATCTCACTCCCCTAATTCCTCAAACTATTTTCACTTCTTACCTATTTCTTTCACTGAAAAATTTCTTGAAAAAAGAGTCTATGTCCCTGGACAACTTTGCCATCCACTCAGACATCTTACCTCATGCACACGAGCTTCTGCCATCACTATTCTGCTGAAATTGACCTCTCAAGGGTTTCCTGCAATTCTGGAGAAATCCCTCCTGGTTGGCCTTAGCACTAGGTATCTGGATCCTAAGATGGCAATTCATGTTGGTAATTCCCCTCTTGACTTTGAAAACTCTTTCTTAGCTTTTCTTTATCTTTTCCTAGAATTATTTTATTTTCCGTTTTCTTTAAAGAAAGCGGTGGTGCTGATTTTATATCATATTTGTACTTTTTTATACTCCCTTCCATGGTAATCTCATTTACTTTCATATATTCAAATGTTATGCAAATTCTATAGCTATATATGCACTATAGGCTCCAGTTTCTTTTCTTTCCATTTTCAACAGACTGTTTGACATCTTTTCCTGAATACACTTCTATCCATTAAAATGTAAGTTGGTCTAAAACAAACTCATGCACGTCCACTAGAGAATGCATTTTTTACAACTATCTGAGGCTCACATTTCAAAGCATCTTGAACTATTAATTTTAATTTCCTCCTCAACTTATTTTTGCAAATATCAAATATTTCAGGTTCCATGTGTACAGCGTTATTTATAGTCAGTGTCCTTTTTCTTATCCTATTGCTGTTGCAGGTCAATCCTTATGGCTCCTCATTTTATTATTGACTTTATTAATATCTTCACTTCACTTCTCTCATCACTTAAAAAATTTAAACCAGACAGCATTTTTCAGTTGTAGGTTGCCTCATACAATTCTCTCTTCTTCAAACATTGTTAACGCCTTCCCAGACTATTTAATTATTTTCATTCCACCCTGACCTCTCTAGTTGTCTAGCATATGGCCCTGGATTATATATCCAATTTCATTTTCAAGACTCTAGGTACCGGATTTAAGTCAGATCTCGTTAGATTGACTCTAGCTGAGGTGAAAACCCCTGTCCAAATTCTCAAATGTGTTTTATTTCCATCACATGAAATCTTCTATGCTTCATTCATTTATTATTATTTGTTGTTTTTTTTTTTTTTTTTGAGACAGGGTTTCACTCCATCACCCAGGCTTGAGTGCAGTGGAGCCATTATGGCTCACTGCAGCCTTGACCTCCCTGGGCTCAGGTGATCCACCCACCCCAGCCTCCTGAGTAGGTGGGACCACAGGCGCATGCCACCATATCTGGCTAATTTTTTGTATTTTTTGTAGAGACAGAGTTGCACCTTGTTGTTGCCCAGGCTGGTCTCAAACTCCTGGGTTCAATCAATCCACCCACCTTGGCCTCCCAAAGTGCTGGGATTATAGGTGTGAGACACTGCACCTGGCCTTATTTATAATTTCTATCATTTAAAAATTATTTAATTCCCCAGGGGGATATAATCCCTTTCCCTTTGGAAACACCAGTTTGTGCGTCTCTTATGGCAATTGTGTGTCTCGTTGTCTAATGTACCCTACTATATTTTAAAATGGCCAAGCACTGAAACTGCACACTATACCACTTGTAAATGTGTGACATGCATATATTATATAAAACATTTTTTCTTTAGTTGAAAGCATAAAGAGACAATTTCTTTGACTTCACATTGAACTGGGGGTGTTCGGTCACATAGGATACCTGGAAAATATATCAATGTTGCAGTATCAGTTGGAATAGACCATGCTACATATATTGCAGCAACACAGGCTTCCATATCAGAGTGGGTTGTGACACCAAGTCATCTTTATTGCTCACATTGTATGTCCACCAAGTGACACATGTCACATCTCATATTTTATTTTATTTTTATTTATTTTTATTTTTTTATTATACTTTAAGTTTTAGGGTACATGTGCACAACGTGCAGGTTTGTTACATATGTATACGTGTGCCATGTTGGTGTGCTGCACCCATTAACTCGTCATTTACATTAGGTATATCTCCTAATGCTATCCCTCCCCTCCTCCCCCCACCCCACAACCGTCCCCGGTGTGTGACGTTCCCCTTCCTGTGTCCATGTGTTCTCATTGTTCAATTCCCACCTATGAGTGAGAACATGCGGTGTTTGGTTTTTTGTCCTTGTGATAGTTTGCTAAGAATGATGGTTTCCAGCTTCATCCATGTCCTTACAAAGGACATGAACTCATCATGTTTTATGGCTGCATAGTATTCCATGTTGTATATGTGCCATATTTTCTTAATCCAGTCTATCCTTGTTGGACATTTGTGTTGGTTCCAAGTCTTTCCTATTGTGAATAGTGCCACAATAAACGTAAGTGTGCATGTGTCTTTATAGCAGCACATCTCATATTTTATTGACCAAAACAAATCACATGACCATAACCAAGTTACACTCGGTTGAATGGGACAGGGGATATTGGTGGATAGTTAAACCATCTACATCAGGAAGCAATGATATGCCCTTAAGAAGCTGGTTTCTGATTAAATGGGCTAATGTATGCTTTCTGGAGAGAGAGAGAGAGAAGGGAAGGAAGGAAGGAAGGGAGGGAGGGAGGGAGGGAGGGAGGGAGGGAGGGAATGGAATGCATTAAAGATGTCCTAGTATGACGAAGAAAATTTTACAACACATGTCAATAACTGGAAAGTAACTCCCCACACCTCATTTCCAAATTTTCTCTCTTTCTCCCCATCTCTCTTTGTTTTCACCTTTCCTTGCCATAGGCTCCCCCTCAGAGAAGCAACTTTGGGCTCTACTTGTGGATACTGGGTAGGAAGGAGACAAAATTGCATGTCATGTAGTCCAAGAGCAGACTGTTCAAAACCTGGTGTTAAAAATTTACCCAAGGGTTATGAGCATAACTACCTAGGTCAAGAGCAGGTTCCCTCCAGATGATGAATTCTAGAATATAGTGAGGATTACCAAACCATGACCTAAATGAGAAGGAAGCATCTTAGTAGAGAGAAACTTACAGTATTTATCTCTTTGCATTATTCCTGTCAGAGCATTAATTCCAGTCTAAGTTTCAGGAAGTTATCTCTGCTGGTCTGCCTTGTAGTGGCCTGCATAAATCTTTCTTTCTCAAAGCCAAAAGAGCCTTTACTCATTTCTTCTCTAATATGAAAAATATTTATAGAGTGTCTATTATATGTTAGTCTACTGACATTCGGTGTTTTATATATTAACTAAATCTATAAAATTTGTGCAAAATAGAGGCTTTGTTCTGTTCACAAAAGAAAAAGCAAACATTACTTCAGGAATTAAAAAAACCCTGAAAGTTCAATGCTGACTTACTCATCCTTCAATTGTAACACAGGTCAAACTGGCATAATGTCATCAATGGTAATAGACCAGTATGATATCTTGCAGAAGGGAAAGGTGATCAATATTTCTGCATATTAAATTATGACATAGACCTGGAGAATGGATATACTCCTGAAATAGGACAATGAAGGTGTATTGCCAGCACTGTCAGCTTAAAGCAATCTACTTTTAGTGGTCCTTATTGATGGGTATAGAGGAAGAAAGCCATTTGCCAGATCAATACCTGCATGTCAGGTATTAGAGAATGTGTTAATTTGTTCAAGAAATGAAAACACGTCTGGCATGGCAGCTGCAATTGAAGTCACCACCTGGTTAAGCTTATGATACTCCACTGTCATTTTCCAAGATCCATCTGTCTTCAGCACTGGCTAAATAGATGAGTTGAATGAGGATATGGTGGGAATCACTCCTCTATATCTTTAAGTCCTTTGGTGGCAATAATCTTCGCAGTCCCTCCAGAGGTGTGGTATTGCTTTTAGCTTACAATTTTCCTAGGTAGAAGCAGTTCTGGTGGCTTCCAATTGGCCTTTTATACCAAAATATCCCTCACACTACAGGTCAGGGAACCAATGTGTGGATTCTGCCAGCTGCTGAGTATGTGTATTCCAATTATTCATTTCCCACCTGGGGAAATTATTTCATGGTGAGTTCAGAGACCTGCTTTTCCCACTATAAGGTGAACTTGAGCAAAAACTCCATTGATCCTCTAGCCTCCATAAGCTCTTACTCTGACTGGTGGGCTACAGTTATGTTTTGAGTCTTATAGAATTAGTGTCAGTTCAGAACCAGTGTCAAGAGTCCCCAAAAGTTCTTCTCATTTCATTTTGTACCAAGCACAGTTTGACTGCTAAAAGTTCTTAGGTCCCTTTGGGAAAGGGTAAAAGAAAGACTAGTCGTATAAATTCTTGGCATTGTTCTGGGTCCTTCTTCAAGGGGACTTGTCTTTTCCTCTATTCAAGGGGTGCTGGGTCTATAAACTGGCTTATGTTTGGGAATTGAGAGGAATTGATTGAGAGTCATGATTGATTGTGACTCTCCATTTTTATAGTTCAGGTTAGACTTTTGTTCATTTAACCGAAAACTTTGCTGCTTTTAAAGTTCTACATTATAACTAGGTCAAGGAAGAATTTAATAAGCTTCCTATTTTACTTCTAGGAACACATCGATGACCTAACCAATGCCATAGGCCTGTGCAAGTCAGACTACCCTGATCACTGCTTTGAGTGTGCTGTCCATTATCGTAACCACATCCACATTGAATTCATGGTTGAAGGTATGTCTTCTGGACCCTCCCAGGTTAGGTGACTAGGTCTTAAATGGCAGATCTACTCTAACATTCTAGTGTCCCTAAACATTTGAATCTCTTCCTCTACATTGAGCCAAGGCAGCTTAGGCATTTCAATTTGCTCACTGTGGGTGATCTGTCAGTCCATGTTTTAGCCAAACAACCAAATACAGCCTTTTTGAATTCCCTGAGCTGCAACACTAAATGCAGAATCTCTGCTAAGTGAGCTCATATCGATAAATTCATCCTGGTTCATATTTATGTTGCATCTGCTGCTATTCCACACTCTTAATATCCATTTCCACATGTTTCCTGGATTTCTGTCTGTATAAACTAGAAAACTCAAGCAGTTCTCTTGGATTATAGCATGTCTTCTCATGATCCACACTTTGTACCTAACCTTTAGGGCCCTGTGTAGAATTCAGACTAGTTAGAGGCCTAGAAGCAAAGAAGGATGGTCATAGCCTGTCCAGAAGAAAATCAGCATTATCTTACATGACAACTGCTTCAGGAGAAGCTATTATAGTTTCCTTAGCCAATTCAGGATTAATTTACTCAGAAAAGCAGAGAGGTCACTTCTACTGTGAGTAGAGGGGGTTGCTTCCACTGGTGGTGGAGAGGTCTCTTCCTCTGGCAAAGAAAACTCATGAGAATTTGGGGCCTCAATGTCCTGAGCTTCATCAATACTGTCCACATATTCCCATTCCAACTTTCAGGATCACACTCCTTCTCAATGAATACCCTCATTTTAACATTAAGTAACCTGTGAGTCTGAGAGCTCAACTTGTATTGTAATTCAGAATGAGATTCTGCACTTGATATTCAGCAATTTCAGACCTGTGGCTATTTTATCCTGTGGCTAGAGGATAATGGACTCCTTCAGGGGACACGTAGAAGCTTTCAGATCATTTATGTGGTGCTTAAGCTGGAAATTTAAATTCCTAAGGTCATCATTTTCCTTCTCCACATGTCCAACAACATTAGGAGTGACCAGCCACTCTTATTATATTTTTTAGTTTGAGAAAAATGTTCAAAAGTATCATATACAAAGTACCAATTTCTTTGACTCTTATAAGTGGTTGATAAGGAGTGTCACCGATGATACTTTGTGTATCTTGGGCCACCAGCCTTCTCTTTACTAATGAGTATAGAATTATTAGCATCTTTAAATCTAACTAGATCAAAGAGCAAATTCTAGAAACCCAGAACCAATTCAGAAAACTCATTTTTAAAATTATCTTCCTCTAGACTACTCCCAGTATCAAAATCTATATTAGGCAGGGTTCCCCAGAGAAACAGAACCAATAGAATGTGTGCCTGTATGCATATATATATATATAGAGAGAGAGAGAGAGAGATTTATTATAAGAAGCTGGTTCAAATGATAATGGAGGCTGATGAGTCCTAAGCCTGAGAATTGGGAGAGAAATGATGCAGTTTCAGCCTAAATTCTGACAGGCTCAAGATCCAGAAAGAGCTAATGTTTCCATTTAATCCATTGGCAGGAAAAAAACAATGTCCCAGATCAAGGCAATCAAGCAGTAGGAATCCAATTACTTTGGGGGAGAGTCAGCCTTTTGGTTCCATCTAGGTCATCAGCTGATTGGATGAGGCCCACTCACATTATGGAATGCAATTTGCTTTACTCGGTCTATTTATTAGAATGGTAATTTCATCCAGATACACCCTTGCAAACACATCCAGAATAATGTTTAACTAAATGTCTGGGCAGCCTGTGGCCCAGTTGAGTTAACATACAATTGACCATCACAGTCCTCTTTAGACTAGGGCAAGGCATTAGAGACACTGGCTATCTTTTTATCTCAGTGCCAGATATTGGCAATGAGAAAGAAAAGAATTGCTTTATCCTTTATTTCAAAAACACCTTTCAATTTCAGGATCTAATGGCAACAGACGTTCAGCATGAATGGACCGTCTTCAGGCTCACAGTCTGCTGACTGTCACATGTACCACCTGTAGAAAGTTCTTCTGGGCAACAGTACACTGAGATACCTCAACGGCAAAACAGAATACTACAATAATGAAATTAAGCTTAGGATTCCAGTTTTACATCTACTGTAATCACTGAAATTTAAATTTTGAATTTTTTCATTCCTATTTCAAATTGTTTGATAGTATTAAGTTAAAGATGCATGTCAAAGCAATTTTAAGTAAAATTCAAACCACCAAAGAGTAAGTTCCTTCTGAAGAATGAGTCTTGCAAAAGTAAAATAATTGAATTCCTCATCTTTATTCTAGAAAATGGAATTCTAAGAAGAGGTAACGTTAGAAAAGTACTTGTAAGAGCATATATGCTTTTCATTTTGTCCTAATTCTGCTTTGCCATATATTTAACATCCACATTAATCTACATGAATTTTACATGGACTCATTTGAAATAAAAGACAGAAAATCATATTAAAGTCTGGTAAAATATATTTGCTTCAGATGTTTGTAGAGGGGCAGAGTTTAAAGATGTCTAATATTTTGCTAAATGAATAGAAGTATCCTTTCTTTGAAGAAATTAGTCCACTAAAAATACCTACCTCGTTAAAATTCTGTTTGCTAAGTTTGAACTTTAAAGTGCAATTCCTTTTCTAGTGAAAGATAACAGCTATATTTAATAGTTTAACTTGAACTTTCCAGAAATGACTGAATGAATTTCTTAAATCATCTCAAAACTAACATTAGTGATAAAAATAATAATATACTTTAAAATTCAGAGTTTTATCACTGGTAAGAAGATGTTAAGATAATTCTATCATCTCAGTAGCTGTGTTGTACAAGTAAATAATAAATAACACCACTCAAACTTTTAAATCACTTTCTGCATTAGTCTATAGGCATATTTATTATTATTAACAAAGAAATTAACATATTTTCTCATTGCCGAACAAGGACCATCAATCTAAGCTAGATTTTTTTCTTAAAAATTATATTCCTCAGGCTGGGCGCGGTGGCTCACGCTTGTAATCCCAGCACTTTGGGAGGCCGAGGTGGGCGGATCACGAGGTCAGGAGATCGAGACCACGGTGAAACCCTGTCTCTACTAAAAATACAAAAAATTAGCTGGGCGTGGTGGCGGGCGCCTGTAGTCCCAGCTACTCGGAGAGGCTGAGGCAGGAGAATGGCGTGAACCCGGGAGGCGGAGCTTGCAGTGAGCCGAGATTGCGCCACTGAACTCCAGCCTGGGCGACAGAGCGAGACTCCGTCTCAAAAAAAAAAAAAAAAAATTATATTCCTCATTACAGAACGTACATATTTCCTCTGATGTCTTTTTTACATGGATTCATATGTATATCTCTGAAAGTCTTTGTTATGCACGATTTTTTGGGGAAGAGAACTGTTCTCAAAATTTTAAATACTTAACTCCCCTGCTGTGCTTTTCTCCTGCTGACCTCCCATGCGCCCCCAAAATGGATCACAATATGCTAAAGACAAATAATTGCAGCACAATTTAATTATCCTATCTTATCACAATATAATTTATATAAAAATTTGGGGGAAGTCAGGCATGTTTTTGGGAGGGGGTGGAGAGGAGATGAGAGTTGTCACAGATGCCATAATGCCATCTTAGTGTTTATATTTTCTTTAATTTTTGTCAGTGTTTTCCATGTTATGGTGAGTGATGCAGTAGAAACAGCTAAGAAACTCTGAACAGAGAAAAAAATCAACTACACTACCAATTTTTAAATACTTTAAATTCAAATGTGTATTGTAGTCACCACATTTATAAACATATCTATTGAATATTAATATATTGCACCTTAACCATTTAGTACATTTCTCTGCAAAACATAGGATGCACCTTTGTGGGAGGGAAGGGCTATCTCCTTAAACTTAGAATAAGTATTCTAATGTATAACATATTATGCAAAAATATGAAATATTTTTAGTTATAATGGTATTTTTTATAAAATATTAGCACACCAGAAAAACAATATGTAGATTGCAGGTACAGATGCCAAAAGAAAGTCCAATTCACACCAAAGAATCCGGAAAAGACTCAAAAATGGAGGCAACTGGTACCTTCCAATGTAAGGAAACACACTGGTGTAAAAATAGAAAGACTGGCTGAAAGTCTGTATTAGAAGCAGCTAGATCCCAAATTCCCTATGATCTCCTGCACAGCCAGAAAGCAACTCCTTCTACACCATGACTGGCACTTTGAGTTTACACCTGGAGACTGCAACGGAGAGTCTCTGGACTGTGGTTCACCAGGCAGGGCTGAAGGCTGGGATGGCATTCTGAGAATTGGGATTATCAGAGGAATCTCTCAAATCCTGTAAAGTTAGTAAGAAGTCGATATCTCAGGGGCTTTGAGGGACAAGTCACATGGAGCTGCATAAGAATAAGAAATAGGAAATAAGAGAAAATAGGAATAGGAGAGAAAACATTAAGAGTGATGTGTACTCAAACACATCCTGCCTGGCCTTTGGATGCTCACCCTGGCACAATTACACATGGACCTTCTGTTACTGGTCAACTCCTTTGTACGTTTTCAAGGATGTCTGTTAAGAAAGGAATTTTACCTGCATGACATGGCACATGTGTTAGAGGAGCTATGTGGTTTGATTTGCTTTGGCATGGGCAATTCTAACAGATAAGTTATATATAAATCTAAGTAGGATATATATAAATAGGAGATATATATATATATATATATATCTCCTATTTTGCTCCTATCCAACAGTTTCACAGTACCTAATAAGAAAAATTCGGCAATATTTGAAAAATCTGGGTTTGATCAGATTTATATCTAAGACATATTAGCTGTGTATTTTTCTTTTAGACAGGCTTTCCAGAGCTCAAAAATTACTTATTTAAGATCTAACCCTGCTAATTTAAATTTCTGCTGAATTAAGATTTGGTTTAATTTTACCATTGGGAAGGACAGACCCAGCTCTGACTTTTAAATATATAGTATGCTGAGTCCTTCTTACACTTAACTTTTTTGAAGACTTTTGGTTAACAAATTCTCAGATGTGAATTTATATTAACATGGCATGGCGAAAACCTGAAACTAATCCCCCAAAATGTTGGAATTAGTGAAATTTGTAATTATAAGCCTTAAAAAGATCTTGCAATATGTTTATACTGATTGTGATTTTTTTCACAATTAATCAAAAATTTTAAATACTAAATAATAAGTCTATCTTCTGCATAACAAAATGTCATTATTCCACTCAATAATAAAAGCATAAAGGATAAAATATATTAAATAAAAATATAATATTATCATAGTCCAAAAGTATACAGGGCAAATTACTAGCCTATTTGAAACTTTAAAAAGGTATATCCTGAAAATTTTGTTGCTACTAAAATTATCAAAGAAAATAGATGTTCCCAGGTATCGCACCCTGTCTTTGTTATTTTTTTCTTTTTTTTTTTTTCCTTCATCCATTGGCTGTTTTTCTCCTATATCAGTGGTTCTCAAAGGGGCGCAAGATTCGACAAAGTCAGGGGACATTTTTGGTTGTCATAACTGGACGAAGGGTGCTCCCAGCAAGGAAGGTCACAAAACATCCTGTAAGACACAAGAGAGCCCCTGCCCAATAAATAGTTACCTGGACAAAATGATCAATACTTCCAAGGTTAAGAAACCCTGCTCAATGTCTTTTGGGGTTTCTCACAAGTCTTCTTTCTGTATATAATGCAACTGTTGTCATAATATAACAAGTATAAAAAAAATTCTCTGTAGTTTTGAAGAGCAAATTCTGAGTCAAGAGACTTGTTTTCTATATAAGAAGGTCTTAGAGACTTGCTACTTGACCTTGAATAAGTCATTGAATCTATCAGGAACTGCATTTCTCCAAGTAAAAGTTGTTGGTTAGGTTTTGGCCATGCTTCCTAGGTAAGTAATTAATTCATTAAAGAAACTTCATATTGACAAACAAATATAAAACAGCATAGACACCACCCTCTCAGTATTGAGACGTAGGCTGGGTTTAGAATTCAGGCATGATAGACCCTGTAGCAACTCCATAAGACACCCCAACGGCTCTACTGAGTACAGCTGAAAACTTCTGGGCTTTAAGGATAATTCAGTAATTTTGAGAAAGTAAAAACTAAATGAAAACTTTAAAATTAAATTTAGAGGAGTTTTTAGGTGCTTGTTTAGAGTTATATACATATATGTATATTTCAAAAATATACACAGACATAATATTTACATTTCTCATGTTTGAAGTTGTAGAAGTTCTAGTCCTTGCTTTTGTGAAACTTTCCTAGAGCTAAGTAGTATCTTATAAAATATGCAATAAGAACCGACTTGTCTGGTTCCTCTTATGCTTTAAATAGATCCAAGACAATGAAAAAAGTTTTAATCGTTGATTCTAAAATTTGCTACAAATTACTGAATCACTGATGTGCTCTCACGTCAAGAAAAAGATTCAAGCTCTTCTCCCCTTGCTTTAATCAATAGATTGTAGCAAAAGTGAGACTCTGAGATTTCCAAACACAGCCTCTCTACTTCTTTGTTTTAATTTTTTTATTTCCATAGGTTATTGGGAAACAGGTGGTGTTTGGTTACATGAGTAAGTTATTTAGTGGTGATTTGTGAGATTTTGGTGCACCAATCACCGGAGCAGTATACCCTACACACAATTTGTTGTCTTTTATCCCTCACCCCCCTTCCCACCCTTCCCACTCTTCCCCTGAGTCCCCAAAGTCCACTGTGTTATTTTTTATTTTATTTTTTTTTGAGGCAGAGTCTCACTTCGTTGCCCAGGCGGCTGGAGTGCAGTGGCGCAATCTCGACTCACTGCAAGCTCCGCCTCCCGGGTTCACGCCAATCTCCTGCCTCAGCCTCTGGATTAGCTAGGACTACAGGCGCCCGCCACCGCGCCCGGCTAATTTTTTGTATTTTTAGTAGAAACGGGGTTTCACCATGTTAGCCAAGATGGTCTCGATCTCCTGACCTCGTGATCCGCCCGCCTCGGCCTCCCAAAGTGCTGGGATTACAGGCGTGAGCCACCGCGCCTGGCCCACTGTGTTATTCTTATGCCTTTGCATCCTCATAGCTTAGCTCCCACTTATGAGTGAGAACATAAGATGTTTGGTTTTCCATTCCTGAGTTTCTTCACTTAGAATAATAGTCTGTAATCTCATCCAGGTTGCTGCGAATACCATTATCCTACTCAGCCTCAGCAGCCTCTCTGCTTCTTTTTGAAGACCTGTCACTCTGCTGTGAGGATGTCCAAGTTAGACTACTGATTACAGAGAAAGCACACTAGTTGCAATGGAGAGGGGAGAAGGAGAGAAAGGAAAAGAGGCAAC